>NC_043715.1:3636978-3695259 GCF_006229205.1 Suricata suricatta
GGCCGCCAGGACCCTCCGCCAGCCTCCCCGCCCCCGGCCGCTAGGACCCTCCGCCGGCCTTCCCCGCTATCCCCTGCCAGCGCCGCCAGGTTTCTCAACCGGCCTCCCAGCCCGCGGCCACAGATCCCCCCGCCCGCGGCCGCGGCACCTTTGCTGATCTCCAGGTCCACGGGGTACTCGACGCTCTTGACGAGCTTCTGGCAGCCGCCAGCCTTCTCGTAGACAAACCGCTTCAGGTGCAGCACGAGCACGGGCGGGAGCTTCTCCAGGGTCACTCGGCGGCTGATCTCCACCTGCGGCACAAGGCAGAGCAGGACGCGCCGTCCCTTACTCCACGCGGCGGCTGCGCGGCCGTCACACCAGGACTCTCCCCGAGAGCCGGCGGCCCGAGGCCCCGCAGCGCCCTTGCCGGGTCAGGGGGCTTCCGCGGACCCGGCCCGCTGCTCAGAGGCCCTGAGAGCCACCCGCACTCCTCTGAGGAGAACGCCCACGTCCCCGTAAACAGTGGCAGAGGACCCCGCGGACCCCTGCCCATGGTAAGGCACCCTGCGCTGGGCGGCGCCTGCATGGCTCCGTGGGTTGAGCGTCGGACGTCGGGTCAGGTCTGACCTCGCGGTTTGTGAGTTCGAGCCTCGTGTTGGGTGAGCACAGCCGCCGCAGGCGAGCCCTGCTGCTCTCTCTCCGTCTCTGCCCCGCATGAGATTCTGTCTGTCTGCCCCTTGCTCCCTTGCCCTCTCTCTCAAAAATACAAAACAAAATACCTCTGCTCTGCACCATTAATGACAAACTGGCACAAAAATTATAAAGCTAACTCAGGGGCAGGACCTCGCACTATGCGTGTTAACATGTTTTCTAGGAGCTCCCGGAGTGGCTCACACTGAAGCCACAGGGTTTGTGAACGCGGTGTTCTAGAAACCCCGACGCCGTCTGTTCTACCCCCGTGCCCAGGTTCGTCTTCTCCATCTGCACGGCCCCCACCTGCGGCCACAGGCCTCCCGGAGCCTGCTCTTCAGGAACACGCATCCTGGCCAACACGAGTCCCCTTTATTTACCCTTCTTTAGAGTTTCAAACTCTTCGATGCTCCCTGTACTTATGTGAAGAATCCTTTGGGTAGAAATATCTCTCTGGGTCACAGTCGGAAAGAGAACAGGGAAGCTAAGCTTTCAGAAGGCTGCATGCGCACCGGGGGGGGGGGGGGGGGGGGGGGGGGGGGGGGTCTTCATGGGCGCCCGCTTCCCACGCAGACTCAGACCCCAGGTGGGGGACCCCCGACCCGCCTCCAGCGTCCGTCCCGGGTCGGCAGCCTAGTGTCCCCGCACCCAACGAGCACGTGCGAGCCATCGGAAAGCGTGGCTGCGGCTCAGCAGTTAGACACCGAGACTCGGGCAGAGGACCTGGGCGCCCCCACGCGGGACTCGAGAGCTGGGCGGGCGCACGGACCTGGGACTTTCAGGCAATTTGCAAAGTGGTGAATCGGAAATTCTTCGGTGTTTTGGATTTCAAGGGAAACTTTTTCGTCACTCAACAAAACCAGACCTTTTCTATACAAGTATTTTGCATAATCATATGTTCCCACGGACCTTCATCATGCGTTCCCACGGCAAAAAAAAAAAAAAAAAAATTCTTGTGACCTTAAAATACAGTAACATTAAACTCAGCATTTTAAAAAGTAAATTCAAAGAAAACACATTCCAGAAAGCGTGCTGCGCGTTCTCTCCAGCTCTCCCCGCCCCACACGAGCCGTCCAAGGCCCTCCTTCCTCCAGCATCTGCTTTTCCGGGTGTTTCCGCCCTTCTCTAGCACACCACCTCTGCCACCGAGCCGGGCCCCTTAGCGGGTTTCTCTTCCCTCTTCAGGGCTCTACCCAGAAGTCTCTTCTTTCCTGCATCCTTGCCCCCGCGCCCCACCATCTAGAATAAACCACCTTCTCCTCACACCCCACCTCTACCCGGTCTGCACACCCCCGAAGTGCACACATCACTGCAGCAGGAACAAGAGAGGACACGACACGCTGGGGGGGGGGCTCTGCTGGGAGCCCCTCTCCCCGGGGAGAGGCTGAGTGGCCACCACCCCTCAGGTGGCCACAGGAGGGGGGGGGGACAGCACGGAGGCTCCCGGAGCCACGGCTGCAGCCACCCTCCCCAAAACAAGTCCCACTTTCTCTCACTGAGTCACCGCCAGAAGCGGCTAACTCACACCATGGGCCAAGGCTCTGTCTCTCGCTCTACGTTTTCTTTCTTAAACAAAACCGTGAGGGGAGCAAGTCGGAACACGTGGTGGAGGGTCTCCCGGGATCGAGGCAGGTGGCTCAGGTGGGCCGCAGCCCCGTCCCCCGCCCTGGTCCCCGTGCGTCTTATGTCTTCTCGGACGCTGCGCCCGAGGGAGATTACGCACGGTTCGCACAGGTGCTGCCACGCCGCCTGCATTCACCTCCCCGACAGGTTTCCCCAAATTTACCCGCACGACCTTGGCAGTGGGGACGACACCCTCAAGCCTGGAGTGGAAACAGGTGTCAGCGGGCACCTCCGGGCCCCCGGGCTCGGGGAAGCTCTCCGGGAGCAGAGCGCTGCGCCTCTCCCGACGCGGCTGACGCGGGCCCCACACCCAGCCACCTGCCTCTCCAGACCCCTGACCACTAAACACTCAGACTTTTTTCCTTTTCAGATCAAACTGACGACGAACAGGCATGAAAACGGCTACCTTCTATTTCTCAATGTCCTTGCAGATCTACAATCAAATGCAAAATCAGTGTGTTTGGAGCCTCTTCCCGGGCTGCGCTCTGTGACGTCAAAGCAGCTGCCGGGCCCGGGGCGGGTTCTATCGGGCCCTGAGCAGACCACCCGGACGCCAGACGGAGCGCACGGCGCATACCCCAATGCTCAGTGCCCCGGGCGACCTGAGGCTGTCAGGACCGTCTGCTCCAACCGGTCCATTCTACAACGGGAAGCTTTCAGCCCAGACCAGGTAAGCGACGGGTCCGAGAGGCACTGGGACCCCCCCCGCACTGTGCGCCCCTTCCTGTCGGACTGGAGCGCCTCGGCACCAACATGCCAGATCAGCCGTGAATATACCTCTTGTTTGGTTTTCGTGGTATAGCCTTGGACAGATTCCCTTGCCACCAAGCTCTCCAATGCGTCCTGGACCGTACGTATCTTGTCAGACTGGATGTCCAACTGCAATGTGAAAAATGGCTGCAAAGTGGCAGATTCCTTTGAACTCTGCTGGTAAACCACAGACCTGAGGATTGAGAACAGAAGCAGAAAACTGTGAGAGGCCGCTCCTTGCCACGCTCCCTGGAGGTCCCCCAGCAGGAGGCGAGGGGCACACTGAGAACAAGACTTCTGCGTAACAAGACCAGAGGGACAGAAAAGCCAAAAGTATACTGCATTTAAAAATAATCCCGCTGGACGCCACCCCGAGTACTTGCAGCAGCCATCCGCCAGCTCGCTGGCCGTCTTCACAGCGCGGGCTCGCGGAAGAAAACCGGGCTCATCTTCCGGATTCCTTCCCTCGCTCCGCACTTCACTCAGTGCACAGTTACTAACTGCCCCGTCCCGCCACGGCCTCAAAACGCTGACACTGTTCATTTTCTCCAAGTACCGAAGCGGTTGAATGAAAGAGAGGAGCCCCCAAGGTAAAGTGTGTTTAAGGCCGCTTCCCCCCACAAAATGACTGACAAAGGGAGAGGGGCAGGGTGCGTCACAAAAATAAGCCAACGGTCCAGGAAACAGGGCCACACACCACCCTCGAGAAGGCTGCCAATGCAACCCTGTTTTCTTAGCTGGTTTTTCGTCTCACTTTTCCTTCTCGGCGTTGTCCTGAGTAAGACCCGTGTGCTCGGCCCACCCCCGTTCAGCCCTGGGAAGGAAGCGCCCCAGGAGCCTGGCGAGAACTCCGCCTCCAGTCGGAGTGACCCAGTTTGCGAGTGGACGCGGAGGGCTGTCGTGGGGGTTCAGACTTCACAAGGCAGACGCCCCGAGGAGCGGACTAAACGCCTTTCTGCCTCGGGCTTCACGTCCACGGGTGCTCTCACACCACACGGCGTCCGGAAGCATCCCCGGGCTCCCTCGGAGGGTGCCACCTGAGAGCCGTGGCCGTTCCCCTAGTTCCAGGAGCAGCGGGGGGGCGAGAAGCGGTCCTCCTGACTCCCGTGGCCTGGGTTTTGTTCAACGTTCGGGAGATGGGGGGTGGGGGCGGGGTGCAGAGGGGGCTGGTTTTTCCAGGGGAAATGAAAAGCCTCCCAAGGAGGGTGAACTTGAAAAGAAAACCATGCTTAACGATGGCTACTCCATACAGAGAAGTTTCTAAATTCTAAGAAATTAATTCCAACTTTTGCTTTGTCATTTCTCCAAAATATCAACAATCAATTTCAACATAAAAAGCCCACCAAAGCCGGAAGTCATGGCAGGGCCATGCAGGCCAAGCTAGAAATTTCCCCAAAGTGGATTCTGGTTTTGCGCACTGGTTATCCTCAAACAAATGTGAATCTGGGCCTCGCGACGCCGGCCGTCCCCCTACAGACTGGGAGCCAGGCCGCCCCGCAGGCTCCCGCAGAGCCAAGGGCGCAGGCCGGCCATCTCTCCCTGCCCGTCTCTCCCAGCTCCCTGCTGCCCTTCCCAGAACAGCCCAGCCCAAGGACTCGTATCCGGCAACAAGTCACAGGGTGGCAGGGACGGGACGGGCGTCCCCAGGGCACACCTGAGCACAAGGCTGACGCGGAGACGTCACAGCAGAAAGGGGCCGGCGGGCACTAGCTCACAGTGAGGAGCACGGAAATGGCCCGTCCAAGGTGACAGCCTCTCAACACAGGCAGGCAGAGCAGCACTGCTGCCCAGGAAGGAGCCAGGGGGCGCTCGGAGGGTCGATCAGCCTACTTGGAAGGGGTTCAGGCTGAGCTGCTTTAGAGCAGAAAGAGCCCGGACTACCTTTCCACGCCTTGGAGATGGGGTTACTTCCTTTGGGTACACGGCATTTGGGACAAGCTAAGCCTGAGTCTCACTGAAAAACTATCCTTGTAGGTTACAGCTCGAGGCTTTCCAAGAGGAAATCCAGACCCCTTGGGACCCTGGGTGACCGGGCCTCCCCAGAGGCGGCCCCCAGCACTCCTGAGCTCCACACCGCAGCGGTCCCCAACGTCTCTAACGCCCTCAAACAGAACTCTTCTAGGAGGTCATTAAAGAGCACCGAGCGAGACGCCTGGGGGGCTCAGTCGGTTGAGGGTCCAACTTCAGCCCAGGCCATGATCCCCCAGTTCCTGGGTTCGAGCCCCACACCAGGCTCTGTGCTGACAGCTTGGAGCCTGAAGCCTGTTTCGGATTCTGTCTCCCCCTCTTGGACCCTCCCCTGCTTGCACTCTCTCTCTCAAAACTAAATAAACACTTTAAACAAAATTTAAAGAGCAAAGAGCACCTGCTTTATGTGAACTGGGCCAGAGAAGGTGCCCAGGCCCCTTATGTAAAGGTACCTCCCTCCACACTCCCTAACCTTTCTACTCAGTTCCAGAGCCTGAATTCCTCCGGCCAGACACAAGAATTTCTTCTCTCAACAGAACATTCCCACTTAACAAGTCTTTCTCTTTCTACCTAGCTGTGAGCAGCTGGCTGGGGGGCGGCGTGCGGATGGAGGAGCAGTCCCCGGAGCCGCCAGGCCTGGGCAAAGTGCTCGGGCAGAAGCGCCGCGAGCCGGCGACCGCACTGGAAGTGAGGCAGGAGAGCACAGGGTCATCCGGGGACAGAGCAGGCACGGGGGCGTAAAGGCAAACCATCGAGTCCAAAATTCCTTAGACACGTCTCGCACCTCCCCCCTCCAGCAAAATGGCAAAGCCCTGAGAAAGGCCAACCCTAAAGAATATTCCAGAAGAGCACAAACCTGATGTGTCCACCAAAAATGCCAGTGATCGGGGTCTGCACGAAGTCCGCCTGGCGGGTGACTGAGGTCCTGTTCCGGGGCCCCACTTGCTCCCACTCGTCCTCACTGCCTTCGCCCGGCTCCTCCTGCTCATCCTCGCACACAGAGTGGCTCCCGGGTCCGTTGGAGACGGTGAGTTCTGCAAAGGAGACGGCCTGCTTAGGCCACGACTGGCACCAGTGGCAGCTAGACACGGGTCTTAGTAAAGGTCCTACACGGCAGAGCGAGCCTGGAACGCGGCGCCGTGGCGTGTTCTGCACCAAGAGCAAATGCCACACGGACGTCCGCCCGGCCCTGCCCGTGCACGCCGCCGCCACCGCCGGTGCTCCTGGGGCAGCAGCAGAGCCGGGAGGGCGGGCTGGAACCCCAGCAGCGCAGGGGCCCCCGCCCAGCTTCCTGGCGTGCTCGGGGGCTCTGGTCCCGCAGGGGCGCACTCTCATCCCCGCGTGCGCGCTCTGGCATTTCAGGGACAACCTGGACTGTGACTTCCAACTTAATCTGTGTCACTCAGGAAACGTGTGCACACATCATGCGCGGGGACAGAGAGCGAAAGTACGACAAGATGTTCACAGCTGCAAAATCCAGCGGTTACACAGGCACTCACCAAAGTATCCTCCCCGCTTTTCTATCTACTGGATCATTTCCTAGTTAAAGGCTGAAGGAGAAAAAGCAGAGGTACCGGACACACTCTGATTTACCCGAACGGAGCATTCTCGATGGCGTGAAAAATAAGCAAGAGGAGAGACAACCAGCGTTGCCTAGTGAGAAAGTGACTCCAGGGCCAGCTGTGTGGGGAGGGCGCAACCGAGCCCCGGGGCCGCGACATGCGTGCCGGATCCGTTCTCAAGCACGTGCTCTCGCGCAATTTTGTGGCAGAGACACCATCACCTACTTTGGTTGTTGGCTGACAGAAGTTTCTTTAGGTTCAGCATCTCCTCGTGAAGTCCGTTCAGAATGAAGCCTAAGTACTCCTCCGCGTCTTCTTGCCGACCCTGGAAAGGCCGGAGACGAGCACGTTAGTTCTGACGGAGCAGCGCGCGTGCACGCAGGCAGCGTCACCCCTGCCCGCTCAGACGCGGTCTCCTCGCGAGGCTCCAGCAAGATTCAATGGAAAGTGTTTCCAGAAATCACACGACTTCTTGGGCCGCTGAAATGCGGGGAGTGCGGGGGCCAGGATGGGGGTACCAAGTAAACCTTTATGTCTGAGTGTCGAAGGAGCAGGAATTTTTATTTACTACGTTTTTCTGTATTTCTGAATTCTCTACAATAAATATACATTTACCTTCATAATAAAAGTTATTTAAAAGCTGCTCTTCTGTGGACATGGAAGAGAAGAACATGCGCTAGCGATCAGGGGCCAGGGGTCCCACCGGGGCTGTGAAGAAGGACCCTGTGTGTCCTCTGTCTGCGATGATGGGCAGCCACAAGAGAAAGCCCGGAGACGTGGGCATCTCTCCTGATGTGAAGACTTAGCTAACGGTTTACATTACACACACATCACGGAGTCACACGGAGCCAAATGTGTTTTATAATCTCAGGGTTCGTTCGTGTTCCTCCTCTGGAGAAGAACCACATGTTCCGAGGAGTCCCGGACCCCTCTGGCAGTCTCTGGGTGTATGTGCTCCGAACAGGACTCCAAACGGACGGCGGCGGCTGGGTGTGGAGCACGTAGCTCTGCGTCCGTGGAAAAAGGCAGACATTGGCAGAGCTCGAGCGGCAGAAGGGCCAAGGCAGCAGGCCTGGCACTACTGCTCCTGGGAAGGGCTGCTGGCCGGGCGGCACCCTGGCTGGCATCTGGGAACCGGGGTCTGGAGAGGGCGCCCCCCCCCCCGCCCCCAAGAACTGACCCGGGACCGTGCCTGCGCCATGCAGTGCGGCCATGCTGAGCACCTGCTCTCCTGGCGCGGGTGCGGAATTCTGCTTTGTGCTGGGCAGAGTGCGCCTATGTGACAGCCCCCATGGCCCTGGGCGTGGGGTCTCCGATGTGCCCCCCCAGCACGTGTGCTGCCGCACTCTGATGCAGGAATTGAGTGCGTTCTCAGCGATGCACCCAGGACGGGGGTCTCCAGGTTCCCTGTGGACCAGACGTCTGATCTTGCTCTGTGTCCTTACGCTGTCCTAACCTCTAACTGTGAGTCCCTCCATTGAGCCACCACACTTGAGGGTGGTCCGGGGGACCCAACACAGACAATATTCATGTGATTTTGAAAGACATTTCTGTACACAAACATAACTTGAGAGCCGGATCTCAGTGGGGCTCGACCTTGGGGCACCCCTGAACTTCACGGCTTTTCCTCCGCCCCCACCTGAGCTGGGGCCCCTCTGGCTTCTAAAGCAGCCACACTTGCACCCACCTGCATACTTGTGCTGCCGTCAGATTTGTTAGATCAAATACGGAATTCCCCTACTGGGCAGTGAGCTCTTTGAGGGCAGGGGGCGGGGTCACCCAGGCCCGCCTTCCTGAGATGCAGGTTTGGAACCAAACACCGAAGGGCCCCTGGTGGCCTCCTGCTGCACCGCCCTGGCCCCTCACCCTTCTTCACTGCTCTCTACTCCGCTTTAGTAATAAGGTTTGGTGGGGGGAGGGGGGTGTGAGGATTTTTCTAAGGAATTTCCATAAGCATCATTTCAAGTGCTTGTACTGTCAGGGAGGAAAGAACGCACTCTGGACAGCTGTCGGGCCCTTGGCTCTGGTCTCAGGCCTTTAGAAGCAAGCGTGTGACAGAGATGCAGGTACGAGAGTCAAGGAGCCGCTAACGCGTGTGAGCAGGACGAAGACCCAGCTGCCCTGAAGGCGAGCAGGCCCCAGGCGAGAGGCAGTCGTGAGCGGACTGTCTTCCCAGGCGGAGTTTCTGCGCTCCGTGGCCCTGGAAAAGGATCTCCCTTCCCTCCAACGTAACAGGGAGAGACCGCAGCGTTCTCACGGGGCTGAGCACGCTGACGCGCAGGAAGAACCTCCAGGAGGACCTGGTGCAGGTGCGCCGTACGTGATGCTTGACCTGCCTCTGGTTCTGAGGATCATCATCCTAGTTTTAAATTTCATTCAAGCAACTGAGGCCGTAAGAAGCCTAGATCTACCGGACACCCGCCACGGCCAGCAAGGACGGTGCGGGGCGCGCACTGAGCACGCGGGGACCGGAGCTACACGAGAACAGCGCCAAACCTTTTCAGACAGGCTCGACTTGATCACGGTGAGGAGTCTGTAAATGTACGTAGGTTCGAAAGCAGCTCCGGGGCGGATATCCCTCACGATTTTATCCCCAAGGGCTGCGAAGGAGACAGGACAGAGCCTGGTAACTAAAACAGAGCCTGAGGGAGGCGGCGGGCACAGCGGCGGGCACAGCGTCGGGCGCCCCGTCCCCACGTGACGCGGGAACAGCACAGGCAGCACCTTCTGTTTTCAAGACCTCCGCTGTCCGACAAGACCCGGCCACCCGCCTCCCCAGCCGCCCGGCCACTCACCTTGTCGGGGTTTGGGAGGTACTGGCATGTTAGTGAACTCGTTCATCAGCCGGACACTAAACACGGGGGAGGAGAAAGGTTAGTGCGTTTTCTTAAGAGACCGACTTCTAACGAGCCTCGATGGCTACGCAAACATCAGCGTGAAGACGGCAAACGTTCAGGAGCTGATGCTAAAACAGTGAGTTCTATCTTTTCTACGCAAGCTTCTGGAAGCTCTTCAGGGACAGACACAGGCAAAACTTATGCGAACAAATCTGAAGAACACCAACAACGTTCCAGTGGAGTTAGCGCCATCTCGGGTTGACTCCCACATAAACACATAAGCAGTAAAGTTTTTAAAATATTAAAAAACTAAAGGATTTCTTTGCCAGAAAGAACTTTGCCAAACTACGTGAATTTGAATCACCAGGAAAACACCCCAGCCCCTTAGCACGTCCGCAGGCCCCAGACTTACAAGCTATCGATCATGGGCGTCGACGTGCAAGGCCTTTGCACTTTTGAGTAGAGAGGGATGAACTTCATCAGGTGATACATCGGAGGACAGGCGACCAGGGCCTGCAGCGTCTGAGGAGCAGCAGCAAGGAGCGTAAAGGAAATGAAACAGACCCCGGGCTCCCAAAAGGCACGTTACACACAGCGCACACAGGACTAACAGGTCAAGGACACGGAAAGACTTACACACGTGAATTTTAGGGAATGACCAGAATAACCACAGGGCAGCCGCCTGTGTCTTCCATGGAAGGCCTTACAGTGCGGGCAGCGGTTTACATACAAAACCTTGACTCAACCAAGATACGTCAACTAGAACAAGGTCTCCGCTGTAGTAGACACGCTGCCAGCTAAGCCTGGGCCACTCTCGTGAAAATAAGCCTGGCCCGGCTCGGTCACTCACCACCAGTCAACAAATCGTCCTTTCCGGTCAGGAGTAACTCTATCAGTAAGCCAGGGAGGCAGACTAAGGAAGGAACCGAGTTTTCGGATTCAAACTTTAGAGCAGAGGCCCCCTGGCAGCTGAACTAAGTCGCAAGCACTCGAGGGAGTGCGCCCTGGGCCCGCCGGCCTTGGACAAGCACGTGAGAAGGATACGGCGTTAATGTAGCACCAGTTTCCTTTATTGATCAGCCCACGGGGTTGCAATGACACTGGCTTATGGATTAGGGTCACATTCTCCAGTAACTCTGAAAGAGTGAAGAGGCACACGTAAGAAGTTCGTGACATCCAGCGAGAACAGGGAACTAGTCTTCCACTCCGGGGAGCGCCAAGCCCCTTCGAGAAAGCACGTGCCCAAAGGAAAGGCGTCCTGTGTGGAAGCGTCACGGGGTCCCACACCGGGCACAACACTCGATGACTGAAAACCGCGAAAACCATCCCCAGCCCCCAGGCCCTCCAAAACACCACATCACACGTCTTCCCACGGGGTGCACCTAGGCCGTGTGAGGACTATTTTAACAAGACACAGGCAAGGCTGAAGTGGGTAAGGACAACGGATCTGAAACACACAGGCTCTTCCCTTCACGCAGATGCAGGGAAGGCCGTGCGAGGGCACAGTCCCTCCAACGCCGGCGATGGAGTTCGAGGGCAGAACCCGAGCCTGAGCCCAGGGCACCCCCCACAGCACAGCGGCCGTCAGTGGCCAGCGGGGACGACACTCCCGCGACGGCGGCCCGTACGAACCCAGTTCTGGTCCCCATTGGCAGCCAGCGCGCAGAACGCCCGCGTGCCCGGACGCCCTCACTGCAGACACGAGCACTCTTCTCCAGTCACCCGACGTCACTCTTCTCTACGGTCTTCGCTGCGATGCTTTAATACTTTAATTAAATGCTTCGAGTCATTTCGGTGAGGTTTTATACAAGACAAAGTCTCCCCGTGGCCGGTTAGCAATGTCATGCCCGTGACGGCACAACCTACGGCCCCCTCGCACAGGCGTGAGCCTGACACCTGCAGCGTTGGCGGGCGGCCCGGGCCCTCGGCGACCGGAGCGCCGCCGCTGCTCCCGAGTCTCTGCCACGCCCCCAGGAGCTACGGCGCAGCACGGCCACCGCGCCCGAAAGCCCTGACCCGCGGCTGCTCCCTCCACGGAAGGCATCGAACAGCAGCAGCTGGTCAGCTCGACCCACAGCTGGACGATCAAATGAAGAAATCGATTTGCAAAATTCTGCCGTCCACAGGCACAGACGCCCTCCCTCCTGGGACAGTAGGGGCCCTTTCCTGAACTGACGCAGCACAGGGACTGACTTTCTCATTTATAAACAGTAAAGCACCACAGGCCCAAGAAAGCGCCCTGGGACCCGTTCAAGGGGTCTGGGCCCGCACCGCTCTCCCGCGAGGACCGCGTTGGGTGCAGAGCCGAGCTCCGAGTGGGACCTCGCCGCCCACACAGCACAGGGCACGTGGTGGCCGCTGTGCAGGGGCCCGAGCTCTGCCGCTCATCACTGTCCCCATAACCCTGTCAAGGAGACCCCGCCACCCTCGTCCCTTCACAGGCGAGAGGACGGAGGCCCAGAGGGCCCGGGAGCTGGCACCCGCGGTGCGCCCGTGCTGACCGTGACCGCACCCGCGCTGCCCTGCGCAGGCCCTGCACTCTGCTCCGCGGGCCGTTCACACAAAGGCTTCGGTGCTAACCTGTCCACAGCCTTAAGACCTACTTACAACAGAGCGGGCGTCTGTGTCTGAGGCGCCGGATCACCACCGCCCCCCTTGCCCGTGTGTGCCACAGAACGGCACTTAACAGAATTATTCTGTGTCAGAAATCGGTGCCTTTTCAAAATGCATCCATCCCAGATGAGCCCAGCACAGGAACGGCCCCCGGGAGTCTTTGCCGAAGTGCTTTTATATCTATAAACAAAAATATGGGTCTTACCAAACCAGGAGATTCAAAATCAACTGCCCTCCTACCACAAGGACCTCTGTGAAGGGACACACTGCCACTGGCCGAGGACAGCGGCCGGCACCGAGGGGTCGCAGGCTGGGGGGCCGGGGCCATCCCCCTGGAGCAGGCTTCCGTCTGTTTCGCACAGCGGTGAGGTCACAGGTTCCGTCTCAGAGGTGCCGGCAGGAGGTACCCAGGTCACACCAGTCAAGCATATTCACACTCACAGAGGAAGTGCCACACCTACCCTCGAGTGCGCGCGCACACACCCATACACACACGCACTCACACACACCGCGGCCCACAGCTTGGAGCCTGCACCAAACACCCACAAGAGGAGAATGTGTTAGGAGTGGAGCCCTAAGCACCACCCACGTCTAAGTGGCAGGCCAAGAAGAACCTAGAAGGCTGTGGGGGGTGAATTCCGTGGAGGCGGAAGCAGGCTCCAGGGCCCCAGGAAGGAAAGCCCGATGGCGTGGCCCGAGGCCTGCCGGAGGCGTGACGCGGGCCTGTGGGAGGCGCTGCCGCGGATGGCTGACTGACTGCCGTCTACGGTCTACGCGGGGAAAGAAAGGAAACAGCAATCTCAATTTCTTTTGAGGATTCGAAGGAGGCAGCGGCTTCTGGGGGGGAGGGGCAGACGGAAGAGGGAGGGGGCTTAGTGACAGTAATTCTTGTTTAGCTAGACAGGTAAGAAAAATGGAAAGAAAATGACAAGATCGGAAACTTCCCTCCCATGGTAAGTGACTTAACAGATGCAAAAACATGTTCACAGATGGTCAGCAGTAGTTTGAATTAATGTCTTATTAAATAAAAATAAACAATCAACTCCACTGTCCAAGGGAAACAAGTACAGGCACCTGGGTCGTCAGTCGGCTGACCGTCCGGCTTAGACTCAGGTCATGATCGCACAGTTCGTGGGTTCGAGCCCCACGTCGGGCTCTGTGCTGACAGCTAGCTCAGAGCCTGGAGCCTGCTTCCAATTCAGTGTCTCCCTCTCTCTCTGCTCCTCCCCCACTTGCACTGGGTCTTTCTCTCTCTCTCAAAAATAAACATTAAAAAGAAAAGGCAAACAGGTGTGAAAACATCAAGAACTAACTGCTCTGAGCGCCCCGGGAAACGCATCTCCTCCATGTCTGTACCTGAGCCTCACGCCCAGAGCAGCCGCAGGCCAGCAGACGAGCCCCGGAAACAGAGGGCGTGAAGCTACAGCTGACTGTCAGCTGACCTGTGTGCCGGCTGCACAGAAACCTTCACGTCCACCTACACCGACCCCTCCCTTTGAACCAGTGCCGGCTTCTGGCCATTGCTCTCGGTCCACTTATGTTAACGGAGGGGGAAAGAGGAAAAGCAGTTTCCCTGTTTGGTACCTACGATCTTAAATTCAAGTCTCAGCAGCACCTGGCGGTTTGCTCAGTGCCTGCAAGAAGCAGGATGTCCCGAGCAGCCGTGTGTCCACGGCACGAACAGGGCAAGACCTCGGACACGTCATCTGGACAGAAGGCCACCCAGTGCACCTACCAGAGGACGTACTGAGCCAGCTCCAAGTCTTCCACGTTCTTTCCAGGGGCCTCTGGGACAGTACTCCAAAGGCCGTACACTCCTGTCTTTACAGCGGCACAGATGGACAACCCAGAGTTTCCCGAATCACGATGCTGCCGTCCTAGAAGCCAAGTCCCGCCTAAGCTAAAACGAAGTTACCGTTCCGTTGTTACCATCCGCCAGTGGGCCCGCGTGCCGCGCCCTGGAAGGCACGCAGTGGACGTCCGCGGCAGCCGACGGCATCACCCGCCCCGTGTCAGATGGCCCCTCGCGCCGCTCACTGCTCGGCCCTTCCTGCGTGGGTCCGGAGCCTCTGGGCCCGCTGTCCCAGCCTGATCTCGCCGTCCCCGCACCCCTCTGCAAATGTGCTAATAAACACAGACACGTGTTCCGTTGCTATCTCACTCTTTAGACAACGCTGAGGACAAGGCCAACCTTGCTCACTGACCCAGGGAGCAGGTGATGCACACAGTAACCACTGCGTGTCCTGGGGGGAGGGGACACATCTGCAGACTCACGTTGTTGGTCAAGTTTGTTAGAAATGACCCAGTGGAGTCTGAAGGTCACTCCAGCCCGCTGTTCAGAAAGCCTCCAGGAGCCCCGTGAAGGAGACTCGGCGGAGCCCAGGAGACAGAGCAGACAACTGGTGCCCAAACCCGACTCGCCTCTTCATTCACGCCCCCCCCACCCCCCCCACCCCCGGAGCGGAGGACGAGCGCAGGCGCTCACGATCCTCATCGGAGCATGAAGAACCGTGGGCGCCCGGGGGGCTCAGCTCATGATCTCCTGGTTCGTGAGTTCGAGCCCTGCGTCAGGCTCTGTGCAGACAGCTCGGAGCCTGCTTCCAATTCTGTGTCTCCCTCTCTCTCTGCCCCTCCTGTCTCTCAAAATAAACAAACATTAAAATACATATTAAAAAAAAAAAAAGAACTCACGTAGGCAGAAAGAGAAGGAAAAAGGAAATTAATTTATGGAAAACTCTGAGCAAACCAACAAGTTTCAGTACTCCAAGAAGTTAAATTACTTAAAATTAAGTTCTGAACATTTTGTGAATATACATCAAAAGTTCCGTTTCAAAAGAAATGAAAGTTTGTATAAAATTAAGATTAAATATCTTCTTGGGGCGCCTGGGTGGCTCAGCCGGGTAAACGTCCAACTCTTGGTTTCGGCTCAGGTCGTGATCTCGCATTTCACAGGTTTGAGCCCCGCATCAGGCTCTGTGCTGATAGTGCGGAGCCTGCTTGGGATTCTTTCTCTCCTTCTCTCTGCCCCTCCCCCGTCTGCTCCCTCTTTCTCTCTCAAAATGAATAAATACACATAAGAAAAAGATTATGCTCTTGTCTGGAATTTCTCCTAAGAAACCCATCTCCAGGCGATGTCAAGTTTTGGTTTTGTACCACTCACTGTGCCCGCCCCCGAACCGCTGCAACAGCCACACACTGGGAGGGGCACGGACGTGTGACCAGGTCCGTCAGTGAGCCCCCCCTCCCCGCCCAGTGAAACACACACATGCAAAAACCATAGTTCCTACAAACGGCCATCCGTCCCTGTCACTGAATCCTGTTACAGTCAGTGAATCCTGCCGCTATAATTCAAGTCAATTATTCTTGACCTGTGGACAAGCCAGTATGAATACGGCTTCTGTGTAACTCTTCCACTCTATTTAATTAAGTTCCTTTTATAACATCACCAACCCACGATTCCATTCACTATCGTGTTCCTACCCCTAGTCCAACGAGAGGGCTGTAATTATTACTGAGGTCAAACGAATTGAAACCAGGACTGCAGAGCCCAGGGACAAAAGGCCGGTGGAACGTGAGGACAGGTCTGTGAATCAAAATCACCACTGTGGGTTCGCTACTGTGCCTTCCTTCAGGGCAAATAATCCCAAGTTAACTGTTCACAACAGACCCCGCCCCCACCTCCCTGTAACTGACTCCCCGGACGTCCTGAGACAGCAGCTCTGGGAAGCCAGCCCTGCCCTGCACCCCCCACACCCCAAGCAGAAGGGCCCAGAATGACTCCATGCCACACACAAGGTCCCAGGGTGACACTGGGGCCTTCACTTCTGTACCAGCGGCAACATTAAATGGCTGGATTAAAATTCCACTTCCTGACGAGATCTGCCGGCACCCGGAGAACCCGAGTGGTTAATGGGCTTGCTGGTACTTGAGGACCCAGCCGGTGGCTCACAGACGGAGGCAGTGCCTGCACTACTGTAAACTTTAAGTCGATACGAGGGAGGAGGACTTTTACACGTATTTGATGCATCACATTTTGTTTTCCTACAATTAGGATGTAGAGGTCATATTACCTTTTAAAGTCGATGAAAACGCAGGGCAGAGAACATTCATTGATTCTTGAGGCCCAGAAGCCGACCTGGGACCCATATTGTGATGGGACCTGCTTGCTGCCACTTCCTGAACTGCCCAGCACGTCCCACGTGTGCTTTCTCGTCCTCACTGCGTCCCTCGGGGGAACATGTGCTCCCCTGGTCACCACGGCCGGACAGCAGAGTGACCAAAGCGTGCTGCTCCCCATCGGCTGTACAGGCCAGCTGCGCTTTGAGAGCGAGGGGGTCTCTACTCAGCTCTGGAGGACAGAGGCCCAGCACAGACCCCAGCAAGACCACACACCCCCCGAGTCGCGTGTGGGCAGACCGGCCCGTCCACACACGGGGCTCCTACAAACCCGTGCTGGGCGTGTGCTGCATCATCACCACCTCTGCTACTCTGGAAAACTTGCAAAGGAATTACAAAATACTTAAGAAATCATTCCCCTAGGAAAAGGGAGTACAGATATGATTCATAAGCCACCCAAAAATGATCCAGAACAAGGTGTGTGTGGCTTAGGTGGCAACTGTCCGACTCCTGGCGTCAGCTCAGGTCGTGATCTCGTGGTCGGTGGGATGGAGCCCCACGACGGGGTCTGTGCTGACCGCTCGGAGCCCGCTTGCGGGTCTCGCTCTTCCTCCCTCTCTTCCCCTCCCCAACACATGCATGCTCTCTCTCAAAATACATCAACTTTAAAATAAAACAGGAAAATAAAAATTAACTGTTCTTTGGCTTAGATAATTAAAATAGCTTAATTAACCCAATCCAACTTGGATTAAGAAAATAAACCCACCCCACCTTGAGTCAAAACAGCTGGACTGCCGGCGGCCACAGCGCGGCCACAGCACAGGGGACGCCCCCCCCCCCCCGCAGGCGCCCGACAGGTTCCGGCTGGTGAGACGGTAACACACGCACGGCACAGCGAGCCATGTGTCAAGCCCCATTTAAAGTCACATGATTAAAACGTTCTGAAACACTTAAAATGAAGACTTTCTTCCTTATTTGAAATAAAGATGGGGAAAATTTCCCAGAGACTGGAGGTTTTCCTTTGTGAAATAATTTTCAGGAACAAAAGTAAAATTTTAACACCTTTTTGGCTTTGAACTCAGAATGCAAATTTTTAAAACATCCCACCGCGCACTTCTCATATGGGGTTTGAAAATCAAACTTTTAACTTAATGATCCTTACACAGGTTTACACGGTCTTATCCCAAGAGCTCCCCGCTTGCCATGAATACATTATAAGGCTTAGAATAAAGAAATCACCTAATTCTTAAAAATATACACAAAGCCCAAGATGACTGGCCCACCAAGTACCTTCTCATTTTAAGAAAACTCTAGCCACTAAGATGACTCCTAGGCTGTGGTTCGGAGCTGCGGACCCCTCGCACCAGGAGACGCATCGTGCAGCCTGCGCGGCCCGGACCCCCGGCCTGGTGACACACGCCGTCGGTGCTCCCAGGGTCACGTCAGCACACTTCACACAGAGCCTCCATGTGACGCCGATCTTAACTCGGCTAACGGGGCAGGACCCCGAAGCGCCGGCCGCTGGACTCCTCGGCAGGGCTTCTTCGCAGGCACACACACAGTCCCTGCACCTCTGATTCCCAGCAGCCGTAACTGTAAACTGGCCCTGATTCCCAGCAGCCGTAACTGTAAACTGGCCCTGATTCCCAGCAGCTGTAACTGTAAACTGGCCCTACTTTGGAGCCTGCACCCTCAGAACAAGTCGTCAACTTTGGCCCAAACTGCTGCAGTTTTTCTTTTCCTGCCGAGAGGCACCTTGGTGTCCCACAATGGAGTGACAGCCACGTACCCCATCCAAAGCAGGCAGTAAAGAGAAAAAACCCCAAATGCCTTCTAATCTCCTAAGAAGTAACAGAACAGAAACGGCGCAAAGCTGAGTCCACGTCAAGGACCCCGCAGTGACGGTGTGGGACCGCTGGGACATGGGCACAAGCCCCCGCACTCACACGATGGGCACTTACTGGGTCAAAAGGGAGGAAAGGGGAAACGCGCCCAGTCCGCAGAGAAGGACAGGTAAGAGACACGGACTGTCCCCTCCCCCACACCGTGCTCAGGGGACCCTGTCCTTCCAGGAGGGTGACAGTGCAGGCTGAGGACCAGGCCTTCTGGGGAGACTCCTGGCAGCGCACCGGGCACGGCCGGCAGCCGAGGAGACCGTCAGCCCCCACGGCCTCCACTCTCGGCCGTGGCTTTGGCACTATACCTGCGATCTTCAGGGCTGCGGGGTCCTCTGAGACCGGAACAAGCCCTTCTTTGACATCGACCTGCTTTTCGGAGACCAGCGGGGGTGGGGCAGGAGGGGAAGGCTTAGACTCCACAGAAGCCACGGGCGAGGAGCAAGAGGGCTTAGAATCGTGAAAAAGGCTGGCCCAGGACTTGGGCGGGCCGGCGGGGGCGGCACCAGCCCCGGAGGCCGGGGCGTCGGCGGCAGGGGACGCGTGCTCGGCTTTGGCGGGGTCCAAGTCCGGGCTGTCCACAGTGTGCAACTCGACCCCGTTGGCAGCTGGGCCCTCGCCAGAGGATTCAAGTATTTGTCCATTAGCAACTGCAAGGTTTTCAGTAGTATGAGCCACGTAAGGCTGGGCCACCGCTGTCCTCAACAGGCTGTCCCCGGCGGCCTCCGCAGGGAGGCAGGGCTCTCCCGAGTCGGCCCCGTGGCAGCCCCCAGGCGGCCCTGCAGTCCTCGAGGCCCCGTCAACAGCTCCGGGGAGAGGCCCGCCGGACACAGCGTCACCACCGAAGTCCATGGAGTCCTGAGGGCTACTGCAAGTCCTGGGTGTCCCCGAGGGGGGCGCCTCGCCCGCCAACTCCACGTCCTCGGAGCCCATGCTGTTGGGGACTGCGGGGCTGGCGTGGCCGTTGACCAGGGCGTCTGTGGGAATGCCACCCTCGCTGCCGTCTTTCAAGTAACTGTAATATCCTGGGGGGCGCTTTTTCTTCTTTTTACGCTCCCTTTGTCCAAGACCACCCGCGACTCCGTCATTTTCTAGAACCTCCACCTCCACGCTGGAGCCGGCGTCCAGGGCCAGGGCAGGGCCTGGGTAAGGGCCGTCCACGGGGCTGAAGGCCGCGTCCTTGTCCATGTCATCAGGGGTCTTTGTGGAAGTTGTGCAACTGAGGATAAATTCAGGGGCCTGAGGATTCAGCGTGCTTGAAATACTGTAGCTGGCAGTTCTGGGCAAAGTGTCGTTGGGCTCAATCACTTCGTTAACACCAAACTCAATTCTCTGATACTCTTGTCCTGTTTAGGAAGAAAATGATCAGTAAATAGCCCATTAGTGGAGAACACAGCTATACAAACTCCGTGATTATTTCCTTTTTGAAACCGAACCCTTGACGTCTCCTTCTAATTAACAAAGCTATGGCATTTTATTTCTGTGCCAAATAATCTGCTGAGAATAAAGAGCAGCCATGAAGTTGTGTTTAACTGAGAGAGATGCAAACAGACGGCTGGATGTGTTCCCCACCCACAGGGTAGTAAGGGAGGCTTTCAGAAGGCAGACATGTAAATGAGACCATAAACAGAAAGCTAATAATATTGTGCCTGTCTAAAAACACCCCTCAGTGAAATCTGACTTTATTGGCTTATCTTCCGGGGTATATGCATGTTGGACAACTTAATTTAAAAAACCACACCTAACGTAGGGACTTAAGTCATTGCTGTATTTATGGCTTCCCTACTTAGTGTCACTACGAACTGGGCTGGAATGAATCCTCCACGTAAAGCGGGCGTCACAGGTGCCCGTCCCGATCACCGGTCTGCCGGTCGCGTCCCCTGACAGCCGTCACTGAAGCCTGAAGGTGGCGCTGCACGAATGCATGTCAACGTGCACTCGATGACTTCGTAATGGACTAACTCCACGAGTGATGAAGAAACTCCCAAAAATACCAAAAGACATTTAGGACCGCACGCTTTTAGGAAAGCTCTTTGGAACCTTCCAATACTTCCTGCCAACGGGCGACAAGCCCCATGTGCCGCCATTCCGAAAGGTATTCGCTTTCCATAGTTCACACCTCTGAAATCAGGCCAAGTTTTAGAATCAACTGTGTCTTTCAACAGACATTAAGCACCAGTGTCATCTTGTATCTGACGCAGGATCCTGTTCTAAAGTCTGAAGTTAAGGGAAGGACATGTGCCTCCTAACTCATCTTTAATGCACAGCTGAAGACTCCTCCGAGCCTAGCACAAGAAGCCAACTTCTTCCCAAAGCATGTCCTTCCGACAAAGCCCAAACTACAGGAGAACTGGGCTCTGTTGGAAAAGACGCGTTTCACCTTGGAAGTCTTCTAAAAGGCAGCCCCCGGGAGGGGCAGTTACGTGCCCGTTACTGGATGACAGGGAGGTAAACAGTCTCCTAATTCTTCATCCTTTCTGTGATCACGCCCGGGGACGGGAGAGGAGAACACCTTCCCAACAAGAGAAAGTTCCTTTCTCTTGAAATACTAACGGTGGTTACACCTCACAGCCCGTTTCCATACAGACCCACCACCAAGACCATCTGAATCCTTTGGTCCCTGAGCACGGAAGACTCACTAAAGAAACTAGCTTCTCTATCACTACACCTAAAAGTAAACAGGCCATGCTGCGTCCAGGCCCCTCTGCTCCCTGGGGCCTCAAGGGCGCCGCCACAGGGAGCCTCCCCTAGGGACACTGGGGCGTGTTGTGAAACCAAATGATAAAATCAGTGTGCACCGCATCACGCAGTTTGTGCAAGACTTTAATTCCGACAGATACAGTGCCTTCCACATCTCAATCCTTAATCTTATCATATCACAGAAAATTCTAGAACGTGATATGACATTGATGGAACCATTTCAATATGCTATGGCTATCATCAAGCCATTTGTCCTGCCCAGGGTCTGACGGCATCGCTGGAAGGCAGAGTCTTACCCAGACCAGCTCTTCCTCTTCCCCAGAACAGAAGCCATACTGACCCTCACCCCACCCTGGACACACGGCCCCACACGGCAGGGGGGTCAGCACGAGGCCCAATCGGGGTGGGCTTATGGCCCGAGGCCGCCTGCAAAGCGGGCTTGACCCGGCACAATCGATGCGCTGGGTGCGTGGGGAACCGCTCAGGCCACTTGGGGCAGTGCGTCGGTCACTGGGGAGGAAGCCAGCTCAAACCCAACAATGACATCCCAACACGGCATTCTGCCCAGGGCGCTGCTCCGTGCAGCACCCATGGCTCCTGAACGGGCCGCGGGCCGCGCTGCTCAGGGGCCCCTGGAGACCGTCGCGCCTGCCGCTGTCTAAGAACTGCTGCTTCCGTGGCCTCCTCGGCTCGTGTCTCCAGTTAACAGAGCAGCTGGCAACACGCACAGTGCTTTTTACCATCACGGAGGGTTCGGTGGCTAGTGAGGCCCAGCCCCGCCTCAGGGAGCTAAGTTTACCTGGAGACAGACACCTCAGACTGAAGCTGATAGTGCGGGGCGAGGGCAAGAGGCCTCAACGGCTTTACAGAAAAATGCTTCCGGAAGAGGAGAGAGTGACCAATTCTGACCAGGGGCAAGGAGAGTGTAACAGGTGCGCCGCGAAGAGGGGCCCCTGCAAAGAGCTCGCTGCAGCTGCGGTGGCGGGAGGGAGGCTCGGTCACCCCGAGCCGTTCGTCCAACAGCCAGCTTCGGGCTTACAACACTCCAGACACTGCGCGGTGCAGCGGCTGTGCGCAGACACGAGGCTTAGGGCCCCGCCACCCGCAGCTGCACTCAGCCTACGGCTGGGGGCGGACCCATCACGGGACAGCGGGACAAGCGTCATGAGAGAGACAGACATCACAGAACACGAGGGAACAGAAAAAGGGGCCTGTAAGCTGGCCGGTCTCTAACAGCACGAGCAGGTGGCGAGATCCCTACCATGTTTTCAGCAGATTAAAAGGTGGACTTGAGACCATGGGGAAAAGGGGCCAAGAAGCAGTAGCTGAACAGAGAACAGCCTAGACGGCGGGTATGGCGGGAGAGAGAGAAGGAGAGAGCTGGGCGCTGGGAGTAGCCGGTGGGGCCTCCAGTCTCCAGCCAGGCCCCGAGGGTGGAGGGCGGGGCCACAGACTGAACAGGAATTAAAGGACTAACAGGAAAGGGAAAAGAGCAAAACATTTTAAAGCACCGGGCAGACACCTGCATCATGTGTACGATGCACAAAATACAGGGAGCCAGACTGATCCAACAGACTCAGGAAACAGGGCCTCTGGGGGCTGGGGCCGGGCTGGGCGGCCGCTCGCTTCACCTCAGCCCCTCCTGAGCCTTCCCCTCACCACCTCCGAGCTGGCGGTTTCTCAGAACGCTGCTAACGTGACAAACGGCCATTCTCTGACTGTCCTGCACATGAGGTCTGGACCGACTCTCCCAACTTCGTGTGTACATTCTAACCGGGAGCCCGTGCTAACGAGGCAGGGGACCGGAGCCCGGCTCTCAGGGAAAGGGGTCGGCGCTCGCTCCTCCGCGCCCAGAGAGGGACTCTGATGGCCCACACTGCACCGCGGTGTGCACAGACCACCGGTCCCTGAACACGGCGTCCCTCGACAACACAGAACCACTGCGTCTCCAGAAGCGCCATCTCCGGTGACCGGCTCTGCGTCGGCGACAGAGACCAAACAAGTAACAGGCCAGGAAGTTAACCGGTCACCCGGTCCCAAGAACACTGGATGACAGACGGGGACGTCCGTGTAAGCTGCGGACGGCTCTGAGCGGAGAGCACCTCCTCTGAGGAGCGGCAGCGCGGGCCCCGCGGCCTCCGCAACCGGGAGACGGGCCTCGCGAGGACAGTGACAGAGAGCACCGGCCGTGGGGACCTGCGCCGCTGCCAACGGCGAAGGAGAAACAGAACCGAACTGCCAGCTCCCGGAGCGCCGGACGCTCTGCGCACAGGACACCGTGAGCCCGTCGGCCAGAAGGGCTCGGCGATCCAGCGCCAGTCGGCGGCGACCCTGCGGGCAGGCAGGGAGGGTTTGCCAAGACGGCCGGACGAGCGGGTGGCACGGCCCCCAGGCAGCAGGGCCGCGTCCGGGGCGGGGCGGGGGTGGGGGTGTGGGGCTTACCATCGGGTAGCTCATCGGTAGCTTGGGTGCCGCACAGAACTGCTCCGTTGTAGGGAGGGAGCTGCACAGGGAATGGGAAAACAGATTTTAATTCAAGAGAATGTTAAAACCCAACACATGCTTTTTCATTAAAGCAACATTTCATTAAATCTCTTTATCCATTCAACTTCTCATGACATTTGTTTACCACAGTAACATACACCGACAGTAAAATCACATCACCTTCAAACCGCAGGAAAGGTTTTAAATACTGTCACTGAGATCCAAAAATGAGGCAACATAATAAAAATGGACTCCGACAGACACGTAAATCAACTACAATAACACGCTACGATAAACACTCCGTGTCCCAGGACGTCAGACTGCCCACAGGTGCCAGAGCCGCCTGTCCTGGGCCCCTGGTCCTCGAACAGAGGACTCCGACTGCCCACAGGCGTTTCTGGCTCACGTCACCGCGTGTCACGGCCAGTGGAGGCCGAGCCCAGGCCCACGGGCGGAGGGCCCACAGGGAAGTCTGAGAGCCACGGCTCCTTTTTAACGCAGTGCCTTGAAGAACCGAATTAACGGCTGGAGATCACATTCCATGTAAAGAGAGAAAGCAAAACGGCAAGTATGTGACCTCTTTGCAAAAAGCAGGAAGGCGGGGTTATGAATACCCCACGTCTGTCTTCTTCCTGGCTGCTCCACAGAACTTAACCACTGGAAACGCTTAGAACCGACAAATTTGGGATGAGAATGGCCAGGACGGAAGGGCTACAGCAGGGGCCTGAGGAACAGGACAGAACAAAGCAACGGCACCCTAAACACCACTTCTCTGCTGGCACGTGTGTCCCCGCACCGCCCGGGCCTCCTGGACAGGCCGGGAGCTCTCAGGCCCATCTTGTCTGATAGTTGCTGCATCAGCGGCTTCCTCAGCTTATTTCTCCAATTAACTCCCTGAAAGTCGACCCAATGATCAGGGAGATAAACACTCATCACTCCAAGTAGCCAAGTTCTCTCCCCCAGAGAACCTAAGAAACCAAAGGGCAGTTCCAAAGGAACGGAACGCTTCTCGGGACCAGAGAGCTATGCGTGTCTCCACCGCGTCCTTCCACTAGGGGGGCAAACGGCACCCATCCCGTGGACGCACCAGGAGAACCCACCCGGGTGCCACCAAGGGCCACGCTTGGACCTGCACCTGCAGCACAAACACCAAACACGCGCAGGGGACACTGCGGGTTCACCTCTGACACGGACACAAGGCGCACAACAGGGGCCTCTGAGGACCCGCTGGGGTCCCGTTCCTCTGCAGCCACAAGAGAGGTTGATCAAGCTCCCAGATGCAGAGCACCTTCCCGTTCTCCATCGGTGACACCAGGCTGCCCCCTGGTGACGGACACCTATACAACTGTAAGGCACTCAAGTGCCTGGTTTTTCATCCTGCTGGATTTACACAAGATAAGGGACAGAGGCAGGTCCTGGAAGCAGAACCTCCACCCCAGCACACTCCAGGGCAAACACGGACAGCCTGCTGGTGTTTAAAACACTTACTCCGAGTTACGGATCTGGGAAGAGTGCAAACGTGGGAACTAGTGATGCTGGATGAGTTTGGGCACAAAAGAGGCACACAAGTGTGTATGTGTGTGTGTGTGTATATGTGTGAATGTGTGTGCGTGTGTGTGTGTGTCTTTTTCACTCTGTGAGCATATGCATCTTTAATTCAACAAATCCCCACCATTCATAAGCTGCCCTTTACTTTAGTCTGTGGTAAATGTGGATTTATTATAGACCCCAGAATGAAACTCTAACAACTGTTCAAAGTTCTCTCTTTCATAAAATTATGAAATCAAAGCAAAACCATAAAATCTCACACATGAATACAAGGTGAGCAACGCAGAACACTGAAATCCGGTGATCTTATATACAAAATCAAATCAACTTAGTCTGAAAATAGTAGTACCATCTTGTGAAGTCATATTTCAGCCCTTTGATTAAGAAGGTAATGTTAAAAAAATTTTTTAGGGGTGCCTGCGTGGCTCAGTCGGTGGAGCATCCGACTTCGGTTCAGGTCATGATCTCGCGGTTCACGGGTTCAAGCCCCGCACTGGGCTCTGTGCTGACAGCCTGGAGGCTGCTTCAGATTCTGTGTCTCCCTCTCTTTCTGCCCCTCCCCTGCTCACACTGTCTCTCTCTCTCTCTCTCTCTCTCTTTCTCTCCCAAAAATAAATTTTAAAAAACATTAAAAACATTTTTAATGTTTATTTTTGAGACAGTGAGTGGGGCAGGGGCAGAGAGAGAAAGGGAGACACAGAATCCAAAGCAGGCTCAGGCTTCGAGCTGTGAGCACAGAGCCGGACACCCAACCAACCGAGCCACCCAGGCACCCCAAGAAGGTAATGTTTTAAACAAATCCTGTATGATAGCCCTTAGGTTTGGAATCTAAAAACAAAAAACCTCAAATCAAGAAGCCAAAGACTGGAGCAGGAGGCTCTGAGAGGCTGTGGGCTGGGGGGCGGGGACACCCGTTCACGGGTGTGTGCCTGCAGCCGGCAGACAAGCTCTGGGCACCCAGCACCGGCGCAGGGAGTGCAGGCTGCAAACCGTCCTGCAGACCCCAAGCCTGCTAAGAAGCCAGATCTTCACTGTTCCCACCGGCGAACAGAAATGGTAATGATGTGCCCCGACGTAGCTAATGCTACAAGAGCAGTCCTGCTACATAAGCTTATCGGCATACGCTTTAAACTTACAGGGTTTGATGTGTCCATTACGTTGCACAGAATAAAATGTTGTAAAATCCTTTTGGCGCTGCCGCTATTTGATCTGCTGTCTAAAAGGCCCTCGTGAACCTTAAGTCTCTCCTCTGAAATCCCACGAAGACCCCAAAGCGCTGAGAGTGAGTCTTAACTCTCCGTAACCACACACACACACGCGCACACACAGTGTCTGCAGCCTGGACTGTGCCACCGTGGGCTTGTTTATCCCGTAACTGCATCAGAGCGTGCGTGCGTGTGTGTGTGTGTGTGTGTGTGTGTGTGTGCGCACGCGCACGCCGCCTCCAGCACTGAGACTCTGGGAGTCCCAAGAACAGCGAGCGTTCGCTCCTTATTTTTGACCACTAAGGACGTGATTACGGCTGGGGTTCAAAACACGCTTCTTCAATAAACTGTGCTTCTTCCAGTTGGAGAAATTCATTTTTAAACCAGGCTGGCTTCTAAGTTAGAGCACAGCTCTATAAAAAAGACACGTCACCTTAAGTTCCCACCTCGACGCAAGACCACGGACGGGGAGCCGCGGAGACCGGCTCCTGCTGTCAGGGCACTGGCCGCCCTGCACGCAGGCGCGTCCCAGAGAACTCGGGGAGACGGGCTCCCGCAGAAAAGCAGAATGTTTTCACAGTTTAACACTTTATCAAACTCTGGGTTTTTTTCAGTTCTTGGCCCCAGGGAGAGGGAAAAATGCTCTGTCAAACTCCTAACAGCCGCAGACGCTTCGGTGAGCAGGGCTGGCGCCAGTCCACACGACGGCCAGTGCCAGGCTCGGCGGGCAGGGGGCCGAGCGCCGCCGCCGCAGCGCGAGGGGACCGTCCCTCACTCCTCCCCACGGCCGTCACACATCACGCCACGGAACAGCGGTGCTCCGCGCGACGACACGCTGAGAACGCTCCGGACTCCTGAGTTATGATCACTGCAGCACCGAGAGCGCGTGGCCCGATGGCGTTAACTAGCCGGCACTTCCCTCCTGCGGGTCCCCGGGCCGCACGTGACTTGGACAGACCACCTCCGGCACACCTTCCCCCGCACTGCGTGTCCGGCCACACGCTCGCTCTGCTCCGACGCCGCCATGGTCGCCACAGCAGAGTCCGACGTGACTTCCCACCAGCACCCCCTCCCCCGGCCCGGGGGCACGGAGAGCGGGCGGCCGCCCAGCCTGCCAGCGCGCAGCGGGCCGAAGGCGCCCGTCTCCTCAGGCTTGGGAACACGGGACGGGCCCTCCCTTCACAGCGCAGGAAAGCCCACGCTTCTGCTCCGACACCTCCCTGCAAACAGGCTCTCACAAACCCACACGGAGGCGCACGCCTGAGAAAAGCTTCCGCAAAATGCACAAGCGGGGCTTCGTCATGGTTTCAAACCGGGATCGCGGGAGCACAGGCGGCCCTGTGCTGGCAGGCGCCTCCGTGTTCCCCTGCGACTCGGCAGCAAGGACTCCGCACTCGGACCATCGGCACAGAGGACAGAGCCTCCGTCACCGCCAACACTGAGGGACCGTGGGGTCCGATCATGTTTCTCCTGGTGTTCTTCTTGTCAGGAAACACCAAAGTCCAAGCCTTACTCTAGAATCCAAGATGCACAGATACATTTTATTGCCTGAGGAAACACAACACAGAACTTAGCGCCCAGGGTTCCTGGCTCCTACCCTTCGGCTCCCCAAACCCTGACCGCCGCCCCCCATGAGCACAGCAGGGACGGAGACGGCGCGGAGGCGGCCTGTGCTCCTTCTAGATTGTATCCCGACCCAGCCCTGTCTTCGGTGATTTCTTCCTTTTTCCCGAAGTGAAAGAGGAGAAACCAATAAATCGTTCTCTGGTCTGTGCAGCTGAAGCACTGCTTTCAACACGCGGTCATTTAATCCTTCCTCCCCAGCTCCAAACAGGGTTTAGAGGTCAAGAAACCAAGGTGACCCGGGAAGGACTGGCCAAGGTCATATGCCAAGGCCACATGCAAAGCTGGCCGTGTGGCTCCAATCCTAAGGAGTCAGCATCTCCTGCTCCGTTTTGCCAAATAAAAAGACCTCCACACAAAACACGGTCTGTGCGTGCACATTCTTCAAGAGGTCTAAGTGGCTGGCTGGTTCTCATCGATGTTAACTAAGGTTTTTGGGTTTTGTTTTTGTTTTTAACATTTTTATTTATTTTTGAGAGAGAGAGAGAGAGAGAGAGACAGTGTGAGCAGGGGAGGGACAGAGCAAGAGGGAGACACAGAATTTGAAGCAGCTCCAGGCTCCGAGCTGTCAGCAGAGCAGGACAGCACGGCTTGAACCCACGAATCGTGAGATCATGACCTGAAGCAAAGTTGGACCCTTAACTGGCTGAGCCCCCAGGCGCCCCAAGTGTTAACTAAGGTGTTACTTGATTTGCACCTACTCCACCCTCCTTTATTGCTTTCAATACAATTTCAACAGTTTTCATATTTAAAATACAAACATGAAAAAATATTCCAAGTAAGTTTTATTAAACTAAAAGAGAAATCACTAATCACATAAAGAATGGACATAAAAGACCCAAATGGAGAAATATAGCAAAATCATGTTTTGGAAAACTACCATAAAATTGTTTTGGTTTTGTTTTCTTAATTTTTTTTAATGTTTTATTTATTTTTGAGACAGACAGAGCATGAGCAGAAGGGGCAGAGAGAGGGAGATACAGAACTGCAAGAAGGCTCCAGGCTCTGAGCTGTCAGCACAGAGCCCGACGCGGGGCTCGAACCCACGAACGTGAGATCATGACCTGAGCCGAAGTTGGAGACTTAACCTACTGAGCCCCCCAGGCGCCCCACCATAAAATTGTTAATTCTCCTACAAGTTAACCTATAATTAACACAATTCTAACTGAAATCCCAGCGGGATTTTTCATGGAACTTGGTGTGCTGATCACAAATTCTTAAGGAACAGTTAAAGATGAAGGAGGACCACAAGGCCGTGAGGAAGTCCAAGAGGGTGAGCGCCCTGCCCGGGGACGGGTTACGGAGCGGCAGCAGTGGAGACACGGGGCACTGTCCCTGGGATGAAGCAGGGGGGCCAGAGCTAAGGGCCACGCCACCGCCGGCCCAGTGCTGGGACAGCTCCCCACCGCCGCCACCGGCCCAGTGCCAGGACAGCCCGCCGCTGCCCAGGGAGGGCGAGGCGGAGCCCCACCCGTGCACACAGCGACACAGCGAAGTCCGCTTTAGCTGCACCACAAACCACAGTGAACACAAAAACCTTACAACTTTCAGAAGAAAGCAGTGGCTTTGCGACGTCAGGGCAGGGAAGAATTTCTCAAAGACACTTACAAACCATAAGGAAAAAGATGCAATACATTTGACATGAAAAGTTAAAAATTTACTTCCCTTACCCAGCAAAAAAATAAGTAAATCAATGTGCATCACACATCAAGTTTATTTAAAAGCCCTCGTGCTGGGGGCACCTGGGTGGCTCTGTTGGTGGAGGGCCCAGCTTCGCTCAGGGCATGATCTGGTAGGTGGGTTCGAGCCCTGCATCTGGCTCTGTGCTGACAGCTCGGAGCCTGGAGCTCCTTCGGATACTGTGTCTCCCTCTCTCTGCCCCTCCCCCGGCTCACACTCTCTCTCTCTCAAAATAAAAGAAACACAAAAAAATTTCTTAAGCCCTCGTGCTAGGACAAGATACTTGTAATATGTAAATCCAAAGTTTGTGCGTCCTGTAAGCAGAAAGAAAACGACAAGCCCCTTAATCAAAAGCGTGGACGAGGGGGACGGGAACCCACGGAAGTGGAGCCTCTATCGCCAACGCCACACGACAGTAATGAAGCAGTTCTTCACTCCGCAACCTGGCAACTAAAACTGCGAGAACCTGCTCGTAACCAACCCAACAGCTTAACAAAAGTTCTGAGCAACTATAGTGTGAGGATAGAGGAGCAGCTTTTCTTTCCCTGCGATGTGACAGTGCGCGTGCCCGCTGGGGGCGCAGACGGTCAGCCCCCCGCCCCCAACAGGGCAGCAGCACCCAGTACTCCGGACACCTGGTCCTCGCAGCCTGAGCAACTCCACTCCCAGGAATGATCTCGGAGACACCGTCAAACACGTGCACGGCCACCGTTTTGCAATAGTAAGAACCAAAGATCTAAAGGGTCCTCGACAGGAAGGTAAATGAGTTGTGGTATGTTCTGATGGTGTTTAGAAATTAAAATCAAAGAACAAGAACAAAACCAAGACATATGGATAAATGTAAAGGAAGTTACCTTAAAATAAACAAACCACAAAACGACGGCTCTAGAGCTGACCCTTCAACGACACGGTTTGAACACCCAGCTGGCCCGCTTCAGGCAGGTGGTTTTCTATAAAGGCAGAACACTGCTGTTCGGGAAATGAATTTTCTCTTCCCTATCGCTTCATCCTCTCCCCCAGCCTACTGTGTTCCAAGGACACGGTGTGTAACACTTATGAAACACAAAACAGGCCAATCAGCTGGTACTGTTACCAGTAAGGCTTCTGGTCGAAGTTGTGGGGAATGAAAAGTCACCGCAGGTTTCCAACGGCACTGGGGTCGGCACTCCCAATCCCAGACTCGTTCAGAGTCAAGGGGAGGATGACTCCGTCTACCATTTACACCACAGGGAACAGTACGGTGTGACAAGCTGCTGACACCCACATGCGGAGGGACACAGGGACTGCCGGGGCGGGAGCAGGCGCGGGAGGCTGCGGCAGCCTCCGTGAGGGCTGCTATCTATACACACAGCAGAGAGTTAGCGTCGGTCAGATCTGGCTGGTGGGTCTGGGCACTTCTCGTATTAGCCTCTGCACTTTTCTGTACACAGGATTTCTTTATCAAAAAGCATAAATTAAAAAATCGAAACTAAAACGTAACCATTAATTATCTATACATATACTCAAATAAAACAATGTCTTGTCTTACCTCAACTGAAGAGCGAGGAGTCACAAAGAACTGATTGAATTCATCAGGACTAAAGTCTCCAAAAATATACTGGAAAAAAAAAAAGTCACCGATCACATAAAATATACAACTTGTATGTTCAGGAAAAATATATTCACAGATTATCCCAATGCTTTGTCATACGTAGGCCAGAACACCAAGTCCCTTTCTCAATGAAACAAATCAAGGGTCTGCAAAAAAGGATTTCTAGGTGTGATTTCCAATTACAAACATGAAAACACTACTTAGCCGTTTCCATAAACTGTCAAAGAACACCATGACAGTGGTACCACGCACTCGGGAACGGGCCGCCTGTGCGCACCACACTTACCCCGAAGGACACAAACCCTCCCACGTGTGACCTGTGTGCTCAGGCCGCTACCTCCGGCTCAGCCCCCTCTGCTGCAGGTACTAATGAGAAGCAGAAAACGTGGTTTGAATGAGAAGACAGGGAAATGCGCCAAAAAAAAAAAAAAAAAAAAGCTAAGGATCCTGGTAAATGATATTTAAGATATATATGTGATTTTTTATCCTGAAATTTCATTTAAGCATGATACGCAGATAAACATTTAAATTTTATTTTAATGTTTTTATTTATTTTTGAGAGAGACAGACAGCATGAGCAGGGGAGGGTCAGAGAGAGAGGGAGATACAGATCTGAAGCAGGCTCCAGGCTCCGGGCTGTAGGCACAGAGCCCGGGGCAAGACTCAAACTCCTTACAAACGGTGAGATCATGACAGCCGAAGCTGGATGCTTAACCAAATGAGCTACCCTGGTACCCCCCAAATTTTTTTTAATTTTTAAATTATTATTGTTGTTGTAAGTTTGTTCCTTTATCCTGAGAGACAGAGACACTGAGGCTGTAGGAGGGGCAGAGACAGAGGGAGAGAGAATCCCAAGGCAGGCTCCACGCTACCAGCACGGAGCCCGACCGGGGCCCACACGCACAAAAAACCATGAGATCATGACCTGAGCCGAAAGCAAGAGTCAGATGCTTAACCGACAGATGCCCCCAGGGGTCCCCAGATAAACGTGTTATTGAACAGACACAACCCTATTTGTGAACTCTTGCTTCACAGAATTCTGAATGGGACTTTCTGAAAAACCAACAGGTTCACGTGCACGGAATCAAGTCTGGCAAGTACCTAGCAGTTCACGTTCTCCCTGAAGCTTCCATAAATAAGTCATGGGCAAGAATCAGTATGACCAGATCTGTGCACCACAGAACACCTGCTGAATCACTCATTCATATAATCCACAACTGTCCCGAGCCTCCTAACTGCCCTGCGCGATGGTGGGTGCTGGGGATGAAACCAGGACGCAGAGGGGCGCCCGGGGACTCAATTGGTTGAGCATCCCACTCCTGACTTTGGCCTGGATCCCGACCTCGGTCCACGCGGGTCATGGAGCCCTGCGTGAGATCCTCTCTCCCCCTCGGCCCCTCCCCCTGCTCGCAGTCTCTCGATCTCTAAAATGAAGAAGGAAAAGAAGAAAACGGTAGGCAGAGTTACAGCTCCTCCGGGCTGGTGGAGCGGAGGACCTGCAGGGAATTTAAAAGCATGTGATTCAAAAGCACCCAGTAACGACCTGTTACAGATGTGGATAATGCCCCGTATTGCCGCACGTGTAATAAGTAACAATTAACTCACACGGCCTGTTAGTAAGAATGCACTAATATTTTTCAGTAAATATTTCTGGTGGGTTCTCTGGCAATAGCTACCAACACTGTAAATGCATATAAAAAACAAGAACAGCTTCACACAATACTTACATATACTTGCAAAAATCCGCAAAGAAATTGTGCGTTGATGGTAATGGTGAAAATAAGCAGCAGCTCGAAACAATTTAGAAATAATCATCCGAGATACTTTCGTCCTGGACTTACACCTTCTTCTCATTTCCAACGCTGGGGGAAACGTGCGTTACTTCCAGTCTGGTGTGACACCACGCGATGGAAGGGAAAGGTGTCTTTCAGGGAAAAAGGAGCAGCGTGGGACGGAAGTTTTCGGCCCCACCACACACCGAGATCTTTAGTCTGGATATAAAGAAGCCTCGAAATTTGCTCGGGAGGAAATGAAAGGAGAAGCCAAACGGACAGGACACATTCCCAACAATCCCCAACGCTGATGACGATCTGGAAGGTCTTTCCACGCGGCCAACACAAAGCAGAATGCTACAGCCACTCTGGGAAAGGGCCGGGGAGTTTCTTATAGTTACTTACACCCCAGCAAGCCCGTGCCTGTTGGCTCCTCCAAGAGACATGGAAACCGATGTCCACGAAAGAAACTGCGCTGATGCTTACAGCAGCCCTATTCAAAACTGGAAGCAATCCAAATGTCCACCAAGAGGCGAACGTGGCACATCTAGGAAATAAACTACTCCTCAAGGGCTCTCAAAAGCATCATGCTAAGTGAAAGAAGTCTGACTTAAAAAGCTACGTGTGGTATGGTTACACTTATGTAACATCCTAGGGCAACACTGTAAAGAGAGAAAACAGACCAGGAAGGCCTGATCACACAGAGGCACAAGGGAACTTTTGGGGGTGATGAAATAGTCACAGTGGAAGCCTGTTGGAAAAACAGTGACCCTCCTTAACTGTCAAGGAAACACACAACCCACCACAACACTAGTGACCCCAGGGGCGCCTGGGTGGCTCAGTCGTGGGTTGAACAGCTGACTTCGTTCGGCTCCGGTCATGATCTCGCTGATTCACGAGTTCGAGCCCTGCATCAGGCTCTGTGCGGACAGCTCAGACCCTGGAGCCTGCCTCAGACTCTGGTCTCCCCCTCTCTCTGCCTCTCTGCCCTCCCCAGCTCATACTCTGTCTCTCTCCAAAATAAATAAAAACATTTTAAAAAATTAAAAAAGAACACTAATGACTTCAGTCCCCATACAAGGAATGGACAGCAAAGATTCACAGGACATGTGAGGACAAAACTAAAGAGAATTACTTTTGAAAAAGAGTCAACACAGGGTCACCTGGACGGCTCAGTCGTGATCTCACAGTTTAAGGGGGATCAAGCCGGAAGCGGCCCGGCATCGGGCTACCCACCCTAACAGCACAGAGCTTGCTTGGGATTCTCTCTCTCTCCCCCTCCAGAGTGCTCTCTCACAATAAATAAACAAAATAAAACCTTGAAGTCGCACTTTCTAATAAGCACCCATTCTTATTTTGGCTCACGTACAACCTAAAGGGTTGAAGAGAGAGAAATGGGCAGTGCAGAAAGAGACCTCAGTCCCCAATCTCGCAAAACAGCGTCAATGGGGGGCGGGGGGAGGGTGGTTCCTGGTGGGACCTGCAGGAACCACGCCCCCGTGGCCGGAGCTAGAAAAGCCCGTCAACCTGGGCAACGCTCAGAAAGATGCCAAGGAAAAATGTTCCCTTCTGTCAGTTTCAATTTTTACCATTTTTACGGCTTCATTTTTAAAGTATTATTTGTAAAGCGTTCTTATAGCTTTTATAGGTGTTTTTATTATCATTTCAGGCCAATAATCGCTCCAAGGATATGTGCCTTCCACCTGATCACGAGACTCAGGGGGGAAATGAGTCAGAGCCTGCTGCACGGGCGGCGGGGAGAAACCTCCAGGACGCCGTGCCGCGAACACAACAGCCCTGGCGGCAGCAGGGAAGGAAGCTGGAAGGCGGTGCAGGGGCACCGGGTCCCCAGCCTGTCTCTCGTCCGAACTCCTAGTTCTGAACCACAGAAATACCTTATTTATTCAAAAAATTACTTGTGAAAAGTCAACGTAAGAGACGGAAATCACTGCACAACTATTCAAAGACACCCATTTTGAGGAGAAGTTGCAAGCTCCCCCTTAATCTGCACCTGTGCTCATTTCAAGATCTCAATGACAACAGATTAGGACTTGATGAAAACACTTAATCCAAAAAAGCCATCCTAAGCAACTGCTAACTGTCAAGTATGCGACGCGAACAGATCACTCGCCACTCGGGCAGCGGCCAGCTGCAGGGCCGGGTAGCCCCGCGCCGCCGCCTCACACCGCGCACGCGTGTCCGGGCACAGGTCCGTGCACTCCCTCCTCTCGCCACAGGCAGCCCAGACCGATCTTCAATCTTTCAAGTCCATGAGTTTCCGAAGGTGAGCAGTCACCCCCCACTCATACGAAATACAGTCGCTTCAATTCTGTGACGGAGGTGACGGAGGGGACACCACGAGGCTGGCACCAAGCCCAGTGAGCGCCTCTGCAGGGGGCTCACCGCCCGGCGAGTCTGGTTAGGAGGCCTGCTTCCTACAGAATGAGGGTCCCCGTGTGTTCACGGCACACAGACCGCATGGACCTCTTCCCTTGTGTCCGCACACACAGCGCTTACGTTTTCCCAGGAATCCAAATACCTTGCCGTGACTAACCGCAGACGCAGGAGGGCCGGGGGGGAGCCCGTTCTCACAGGGCAGCCACAGTCCAGCCCCCGCGGCATCAGGCAAGGGACTGCGTGCCCGAGGGGCCTGCCCACCTCCACCGCGCACGCAGCACGGCGGGCAGACCTTGCTCCCAGGGGAACCAGCGGCCCGTCACTGGGACTGCCCTGAGGAACCCCCCACGTGAGCTCGGAGGCTGCGACTTCAGCCCAGGGTGTCACAGCGTCACCTGCATGACGGGACCGGCCACGGGAAGCATCGCCACGAACCGGCATTTTATTATCCACACTCTTCCAAAAAGGCAGAAGAAGAGTGTCGCTTATAAAATAAAATTCAGCTTAAATAAATTAGGAGCAGAAAAGGTAATTTTTTAATATCTTGGTAAAAAACACACTACAAAAGCGAAGACCAAATACTCACCCCACAGCAAAGCCCAGTGGCGGGCGTCTCACGGGCCGTCCCGACTAAGACGGCACCGGCTGGCGTCCGCAGCGAGCGCTGTGACGCGGCGCCCCTCACCGACCCTCGGGACGGCCAGCTGCCGGTATGTGTCCAGCCACCACCACCTCCTTCCCCAAAAGCCTTCGTAATTTTCAACCAAAAATATTTTAGGTGTTTGGCAAAACGAAGACCGTGGCCAGAAAGAGGGGCGGGACTGCGTGCTTCCGAAGAGCCGGGGCCGCAAGAGGCGGCAGGACAGCGCCGGCCCCCGACGGGACCCTGTCCTGGTGGGGGCGGGCGGACGCTCTGAAGGCCATTCGGTCCACGGACAAAACCAGAACGTGCCCAGCAGGCTACAGAAGGTGGGACTGGCCCGTGTAGGCGTGGGAGCGCAGAGACGGCCCCGCTGCGGCCACGGGACAGTGCACGCCTGTTCTCAGGACGTCCCTGCAGGCACTCGGGGGAAGACCGCGTAATCTCCCAAACCTCAGAGGGCGGATGGTAAACTGCGTGTCTGTGCGCCGAGTGTGAGTTTGGGACTATGTCTGCGGAGAGAGAACTCAGGCACACACATGTGACTATGCAGAGGGGGTTAAATCTGTTGGTTTTTTTTTTGAGTGAGTGACAGAGAGAGAGAGAGAGAGAGAGAGAGAGAGAGAGAGAGAGAGAGAGAGAGAAGTGGGGAATGAGGGCAAAGGGAGAGGGAAGCAGAATCTTAAGCAGGCTCTGCACAGGGCTCGGTCCCATGACCCTGGGATCAAGACCTGAGCCGAAATCCAGGGTCAAACGCTCCTGGTCAATCTGGGTAAAGGAGTAAATGGGGGCTCTTCGTGCCACTCTCATTTTTGCAACTTCTGTAAATTTTTTTTTAATGTTTTATTTTTGAGGGACAGCACATGAGCAGGGGAGGGGCAGAGAGAGAGGGAGACCCAGAATCTGAAGCAGGCTCCAGGCTCTAAGCTAGCTGTCAGCACAGAGCCTGACGCTGGGCTCGAACCCACGAACCGTGAGATCATGACCTGAGCCAAAGTCAGATGCTGAACTGACTGAGCCACCCAGGCGCCCCAGGATGAACTTTCCTGATGGTCTCCACTTCATCCGGAGGGGGAAAGGGGGATGGGGAATCTCAAGCAGGCTCCAAGCTCAGGACAGAGCCCAACTCGGGGCTCAATCCCACAACCTTGGGATCATGATGTGAGCCGAAATCAAGAGTCAAGACGCTCAACCGACTGAGCTTCCCAGGCTCCCCAAAGGGACAGATACTGTGCAATGGTGCTTCTATGAAACCTCTCGAGCAGGCAAATTCTTAGGGCCTGTGTTCTTTCCAGGCACCAGGAGGGAAGGAGGGAGGGAAATAGAGGCATCATGGATACAGAGTTTCTGTTTGTGGTGATGAGACATTTTGGAAATAGACAGCTGTGGTGGCTGCACAACATGGTGGATATACCCGAAGCCACCAAATTATGTGCTTAAAAATGGTTGAAATGGTAAAGTGTGTGGTACACATGTTCTATCGTTGTAAAGGAAAGGGGGGTGACAACCGTCTTCCTGTTCTCAGCAACCACACACAGGACGTGAGAAGTACAAGTCTCGGACGTTGCCAGAACAAGTAGGCTGATCACTGGGCGGACAACACGTAGCTAACCGAAGGAATGAATGAATAAACCCGTTAAAGGTGCACAAGTAAAGAGACTACATAAGCTCTTCCCCAGGGCCACCCGTTCAGAAAACATGTCACATCAGAGACGTGGGACACTGGGGTCTCCAGAATGAACTACACTGGGAGCCATAAAGTATAAAAAGATCACACCGAGTGGAAGAGGCAACCTCAGTGAGCCATGCGGGCTCCCGGTCCCAGGAGCACACAGAGCGTGTCTCAGGCGACTGGGCGCGAGCGCAGCGGACCAGCAGGGGACACTAGGAGGGCCTTGGCTGCTGCGATGGCCCCAGGCCAGTGGGGATCAGAACAGGCTACAGACACAGCGGTGTGACTGTGAGGCTGAGCACATCTGGTCCTGAAGATCTCCGAGCTGGGGGTCGGGAGCAGGAGGGGTCCGTGGAAACGCAGCTGCTAGAACCAGAAATGATCACAAATGCAACTTCCGTAAATTTGAAATTGTTTCCAAATGAAGAGATTTTTTTTAAAAGCCAACGCTGCAAACGCTCAGTTGTGAGAAAAAGCCTTGAACCCTTCTCCTCATGTGAGTATGAGCGACTCTCCTTCCTCCGGAGAAGTAAACTCCTTCAGGGAAAAAATACTGTAGGAGCCTGGGTTAAAAAAAAGATAGATATGGGCCCCTGGGAGGCTCGGTCAGCTGAGTGTCCGAGCTCAGGGCGTGAACCCGCAGTGCGTGCGCTGGAGCCCCAGGTCAGGCTGTGCCCTGCCGCCTGGAGCCCGGAGCCTGGACCTGCTTTGGATGTGTGTCTCCCTCTCCCTCTGCTCCTCCCTCTGACTGGCCCCCGCAGGGAGGACCCGGCTCCGTGAGCGCTGAGGAAGGGGCTGGGCGAACCTGGAAACACCCCGTTCACGCCAAAGCAGAAGCAAAGACGCAACCCCTGCTCCAGGAGGGTGAGAAGGAAAGACGTGGGCCGACCCTGCCCAGCCAGCCTGACGCCGCAGACGGGAGACACTAGGGGGCGCTGGAGCACAGCGTGCTGCGCCTCAGTCCCGCTTTCTACATCTCATCCCGTTTATAAAAGCGCAAATGAGGGCGCCACCAAAGCAGAGCTCTGCCTCCGGAAGGAGGCACAGAAATAGCTGAGCCTCAGAGAGCCTCAGAGAGAAAGAGCGAAGATACGAGGCAGCCATCGACAAGCGCCCTGCCCTGTGTGCACGGGACTCCAATTTCCCAAGGCAGTGAGGCCCGTGTGAGCCGGCTCCCAGGACCACCGCCCGCCAGCGGGCACCAAGCCAAGCCTAGCAGGGGGGTGACCGAACCAGGCACAGCTACCAAGAGGCTGAGTGACTCGTCTTCTCCTCCCTCAGCTCCCAACCCAACAAAGTTGAATTTGGGAGACGGGAGGAGACGCGACGGACTAACAGTTTCAAGGGCGGTGATGGCCTGCACTCCCTCCCTAACAAAGGGCTGGCGGCCAGACTAAGAAGACCCCCTGGACCTAACAAGGACAGAGAAGCGCGGGTCTGGAAGCGTCCTCAGGCTGATCCGTGCGACCGCGTGAAGAACTCTGAAAACCATGCTGAGGACAAGTCGGGCGCAAAGGGCCACATGCGGTATGGTCCCCCGATTCCACTCCTGTGAAAGGTCTACAAGAGGCAAGTCTCCAGAGACAGACAATGAACAGTGGCTGCAAAGGCTCGGAGGAACAGGAAATGGGAGGTCGCTGCTAATGGAGACGGGCTCTTTCTGGAGCGAGGAGATGCTCCGACACGGGCTGCGGTGACAGCTGCCAGGTCTGCGAACTCACCAAACACCACTGGCGTGCGCTCACACCGAAATGGCTACACCTATGGGATGTGAACCAGATCTCCACAAAGTGAAAAAGAGTCAGTGCCTGAATAAAAACAAGTCTAATTTCTTTACTAAACTTTACCGATCACGCCTGCTAGGTGACAGACACTGGAGGACATCTACTGAACAGTCACTCTACCAAGCGGTGCGCAGAGAGGACACTGGTCCAGGCCATCGGTGCACAACAGGAACTAGCCATATGCACCGAGCACCGACCATCCCCACAGAGCTGCGCTAGATCAGAAAACACTGCAAACCAGACAGACGCAGAGTCCAGGACGGCACGACATTTAGTTGTCACAGCACGAGCGACTGCAGGCTGCGCTGAGGGCCGCAGCGGGCAAAAGCAGACAAGGAGGGAGGCAGAGGAGGGCTTGCTGCTCGGTGGACGGGGCGGGAGCAGAACTCCGCTCCTTTCCGGGGCAGAGGGACCCTGAGCAGGGGACAAAAGGGACAAACTGTTAGAGAGCCACTCTCACGGGCAGCAGCCTCTTCTCAGGAGTCCAGCATCGAAATGCTGCAACACCGTGTCTCGTTTTGTGCGGTCTGGGTGCTCTACGTGACTACTGACGCCCCAGCAGACCGCCTCGCACCTCTCAAAGCAGGTCTGTAGCGGGCTGGCTGTAGACTCCTGAAGGGCTTGCATGGAGATTCTGAGCTAAAATTGTTCCCACAAATGTACTTCCAAAATTAGAAAATATGATTCATATAACAGAAATCCATTTTTTTCCTAACTTCTAGTCCTATATCTATGTGACTTTACACAACAGTAGTTAAATTTTAACTTCCTTTGCTCCAAACTAATACTAAACAGCAAGATAATAGAGCCCTCATTATACAGTAACTTGCTGTCTAGAATTTTTATCACAAGTAAAAAAGCTGGTAAGTTATTAGGGATAGTATTTGGTGCGTGTTCTCAGGGACAGGTCCAGTGGTTCAAGATTCCACCTATGTTCATGTTTATGACCCTCACCTAGGTGCTAATCTAGGAAGGAACCGAGTCAGTGGGGAGAAAGGGAAGGGGGAAAAAGAGAACAGAGAAGGGAAAACGAGCAGAACAAACAAGACGCTGTAACAGCAGCCCCCCCTCGGCTGGGGCCGCGGGCAGTGTGGACAGGCTGCAGGGACAGGCAGCCACAGCAAGGGTAGAGGGACCCTGACTGAGGAGGTGACAACATCAACGGAGACACGTGTTAAGACTCATCATGTACTTTGAAAGAGTGACACTCCCTGCACACGTATTATGCCCCATAAAGGTTTCTGTGAATGAACAGGGGCCAAGTTAAAGTCATCTCTGTATTGCCAGCAATCAAACGTGGCATACAGTAGGGGCTCCAAAAGCTTTGCTGAACAAATCAATTCACAAAGAGAAAGAAGAGAAAGCCCACTCTCCCACCCAAAATATAAGTCCCTGGGATAAGGAGGGATGCCCTGTCCACCCGCCACAGAGGAGACGTCCCGCACGTCAGGGCCCCCAAACCCCCCGGTTCACTCACAACAAAAATGTGCACCAAGAGGCACCTGGGGGGCTCAGTCGGCTGAGCGTCCGACTCGTGACATCGGCTCAGGTCATGATCTCACAGTTCGGGAGTTCAAGCCCTGCACTGGGCTCGACACGGCTTGGGATTTTCTCCCCCCGCCCTCCCCCCATCCCTTGTTCACGCATGCTCTCTCTCTCAATATAAACTTCTAAAAAACTTTTAAAAAATTAAATAAAAGCAGCTCTTCAAGACCAAGGACCACAGTATTAACCTTTCAATTACATAAGCAAATTCCTAAATACTCTGTAACCATTCACACGCTGGGGTATTTTTAAAGATCTCACGTTCCTTGGTCCAAAGTCTCACCTACCATACTGCGCACGGCACCTGCAACCTGCTGCCCAGAACCCCCTCCCCCGCGCCCAGACTGTTCGGGCGGGGCCTTCCAGCTGCCTGGACCCCCAATCCACCTACTCACACCCCATACTACCCACTCACAATCACTGACAGTAACACCGGATCAAACCTCGGGCGTCTCGTGGCACAGAGCGCTACGCGGGCAGAAACGTGCACATGCATCTGTTCTACAGGGCTTCTCGCTTAATGAGACAGGCTGGACCCGCACCAGCAGCCGCCCGGCCGCCCAAGGCCGCCCGCCAGGAAGGAGCGTGCATCACTAAACCAGAACTTGAAGCTAAAACACATTTGGAAAGAAGCAGTGTGACTACACAAACAATCTTCTAACCTGCTGCCCACTGCCAATGGTTTCCTAAACACCTTGCAAGTTCCGAGCTGCCTAACTCACTGCCTAACTCACACCCCGTAGCCCACACGTCCAGAGGGAGGAAGCAGAGAGCGCTCCCCTTCGTGAGTCACCCTGCTCCCCAATGAAAACCAAAGTTACTTACAAGAGTACAAAGTTACTTACAAGAGTACAATGTTACTTACAAGAGTACAAAGTTACTTACAAGAGTACAAAGTTACTTACAAGAGTACAATGTTACTTACAAGTGTACAAAGTTACTTATAAGAGTACAATGTTACTTACAAGTGTACAAAGTTACTTACAAGAGTACAAAGTTACTTACAAGAATACAATGTTACTTACAAGAGTACAATGTTGCTTACAAGAGTACAATGTTACTTACAAGAGTACAAAGTTACTTACAAGAGTACAAAGTTACTTACAAGAGTACAATGTTACTTACAAGAGTACAAAGTTACAATCTGCTGAAAATAAGAGAAAGCACACCCGGGCGCTGACAGCGGAGGCGGGGACAGCCCACTGAGGAAGCAGCCCTCTTCCATCGGCTGAAAACAAAGGCGAAGAGCCGCCTTTACCCCAGCACTCCAACCCGGAGTTGTGTACTGAAGTTCGCTGCTATGGTTAAAACTCTTTCATTAGAAAAAGCAAAACCTAGGACTTCAGAAAGTCGGCCCTATAGAAACTATGTGGAGCTCAAACGTCAATACCAGGGAAAAGTGTTTCACCAATGAGCTCACAATACTGTTCTGGCTGCAGGAGAACACGGTGCTGGGCTCGGCTGGCAGGGGGAGGCGGGGTGGCTACGCAGGTGCGGCAGGGGTGCTTGGCCCAAAGCCACCCCCAGAATCCTTTGAGGATCCCCAAGGCCACCGCTGCAAACCTCCAGGGTTCCGTGGGGGCAAGCGGTGAGCCCAGGCCTCACTCAACACACTGAACAACTGTGTCCTTCTGATGTGCACCTGGGGTTCAGAATCGCTGTGTAGGGTGCACCCACGGCCGCTCCAGGCAGCTGGGGGGTGAAGGGCGGGGGATGAGCAGACAAGAGGAGGGAAGCCGGGCGAGCAGAGCTACCTCACCACTCCGTATGCCCCAACCCAGACAGAAGCAGCTATGAAGCCAGCTGGGGTGATCCGTCACTTTGTGAAAGGACCCTCCGCTGCATGCTCAATACCCAGAGCAGGTGTGTAACACGAGGACTCCGGGGGCGCCTGGGGGGCTCCGTCGGTGGAGCTCCGTCGGTGGAGCGTCCGACTTGGCTCAGGTCATGATCTCACGGTTCGCGGGTTCGAGCCCCGCATCGGGCCCAGTGCTGACAGCTTGGAGCCTGGAGCTGCTTCAGATTCTGTGTCTCCCTCTCTCTGCTCCTTCCCTGCTCATGCTCGGCCTCTCAAAAGTAAATATTAGAACAAAAATCTTTAACGGGAACTCTTTTAGTGCTTTTAAGGGCGCACTGATCACTAACAACTTACAGGCAAACCACAAAGCTAAATGTCAGTCAGAAGAAAACTATCATGCAACTGATATGGAAATAATTTGATTAAAAAATTCCATTCCCATGTACCTTTTCAGGGCCATCTTTTCCACAAAAATCATACTTTTATAACTGAGTTCATCTCCCATTTCTTTTTTTTTTTTTAACGTTTTTTATTTATTTTTGAGAGACAGGGAGAGACCGTGCAAGCAGGGGAGGGTCAGAGAGAGAGGGAGACACAGACTCCGAAGCAGCTCCAGGCTCCGAGCTGTCAGCACTGAGCCCAACGCGGGGTTCAAACCCACGACCTATGAGATCATGACCTGAGCCAAAGCCGGACATTTAACCGACTGAGCCCCCCAGGCGCCCCATTTGCTCTTAACTAACTGAAATCTAACGCTCAGCTCCAATACTCTGCTTTTTCAGAAATAACCTCCCGGCCCAGCATCCTTTCCCCGTCCAGCTCGTCTGGCTCTCCATCCCGCAGCCCATTTGTTAACACTGACCGCTCGCTCGTGCTCTCTCTCTCCCTTACACTTACACACACACACACACACACACACACACACACACACTTTCCAACGGTGGCCCCGGCCTGGCAGGTCCAACAGGTGGCCCCCTCCCCTGGGCCGCCCCCTCCCCGCCCTGCAGGCAGCTCGCCTGCGCCCCACCCCTGCTCCAACGTCGTTCACCGTTGCAGGGGAAGGCCCGGTCCCTCTCCTGCTTGGCTGCTCAGTCAGACCCCAGGTCCGCTTCTCAGGCTGCCGGCCCCGCAGCACCTCCACTTTCAAGTTCCTGTTTCACCTTCAAAAAGCCCATTATTTTCTCAAACCTAGTTCCTCCTACACTTAGGCCAATGGCATACTTCATGGTTCTGCCAACCTCCTAGACAAGAAACTTTGAAGATTATTTTAAATTATGTACCCTTTCCATCCCAGATTTCCGGGAGAATCTCAACAAACTATCAAAATGTTCAGAAAACCCTATTTGGCAAGAACAAGGGCAACTACATGAAGCGAAAGAAGCGTTCGAAGTAATCCACCTCCTGACCTCTCCGGGGACGCAGACCCAGAGAGCAGCACCTCGATGAATCACAGGCAGGAGGAGCACTTCTCTGAACACTGCACCTTGATAATCAGATTACGGGGCACCTGGGGGGCTCAGTCAGATAAGTGTTCAACCTCGGCTCAGGTCTTGATCCCGGGTTCGGTGAGTTCAAGCCCCACACAGGCTCTGTGTGGACAGCTCAGAGCCTGGATGGAGCCTGCTTCGGATTCTGTATCTCCCTCTCTCTCTCTCTGCCCTTCCCCAACTCATGCTCACTCTCTCTCTCCAGGGCCCTTAGAGACCCTCAGCCACTCCTAGTGTCCTTTGCTACCCTGCTACTCAGAGGGCAGTCCCCAGGCATCACCCAGGAGCTGATGCAGCTCCCAGACCCCACCCTGGGCCCACTGCAGCCAAATGTGCTGTCTGTAGGGCAGGTTGCGAAGCGCCTGCCATGACAGATTCCCTGCATCCCAGAGTCCTGCTGTAAGGGAGGCACTGCACCTGCACACTGCCTTCTCATGGCCATGAACCCCTTACGTAAGTCAGGGGACTAATCATCCAAACCAGAGGCGCCGTTCGGAGTGACAGAGTCACACTCCTCACCCTGGAACAACAGGTGTCACCCAGATGTATGGTCGGCTCCGGCTGTGAGGCGGACGGAGGTGGAGCCTGAACTCTTCAGCTCGGTGTCACGGCCTGTCACTGCCCCTGCCCCAACACTCCCGCCTCGTCTCTGTGCAGCTGGGTAAGGCGCTGGTCACCCTCCCCATCCCCGCGGCCTCCAGGCCAGCACTCCCCCTGCCCCACCGCTGTGACTGCCGCCTGCCTGTCAAGGCCCAGCACAGGCACCGCCTGCTCAGGGAAGCGTTCCCACTCCTCACTGCTGTCAAAGCAGCGTCACAGCTCATGACAACCTCTGGTTCACCTTCACATCCCTTCAAATGAACTGTGATCCTGTGCGGTTCAGTTCAGGGCCCCACCCACATAAGCGCTTAAGCACGATACTCAGAATCTAGTAAAGATCTGCTGACCGCAGGATAAAGATGAGAACACCTGAAAGTGCAGAGATACGACTGCCGGAGACCTGAGGAACAGGAAACAGGAGAGCCAGGACTGGCACCGGGGGCCCGGGGCTGACCGAGACACGCACACCGCGAGGCCATCAGGAGGACTTGCCAAGAAGAAACGACAGGGTGTCTAGGCAGACGAGGCCAGAAGGCAGAGGAAGTGACACCCCGGGAAAGAGTGGAAGGCGGGCGCCCCGGACGGCACTGTGTGGGCTCGGCAGCCGTCCTCCGAAGCTCACCGGCCGCCCCCCGGCTGCCGAGAGGCCGCCCGGTTCAGAAGGCTGCCGCACACCCACTCCCAGCTCCAGACGGGAGCCCGGCCTGGCACGCCACCTCCTTGCCCAAGCGCCTGGCTCCAGGGCGACCCAGAGGACATAAACCCCAAGACACGGCCAAGAATTCTGGGACGCACATCCACTCTCCCGGTACAGGTGGCATACATGTGAAGCCTACAACTGCTGTGACTATTTGGTCGTCTGGAGGAAAATGCTGACACAACAGAAGTGAAAAGAAAGTAGGTCCTCAAAGATACAACCGAACCGACTAATCACACCAACCTCTGAGCGGGACCTACCTCTGGGATTTCTAGTTCCATGAGCCAATAAATCTCTAGTTTATGGTGCAAGCCAGCTAGATCTGGCCTTTCTTTACTTGTTGTCAAAAGCATCGTAACTAAGACAGGAAAGAAGTGCGCAATAAAGATCAAAGGCCTGTTCCAAGTTCAGTGGCAGCAACCAAGGGACTCGTAGAAAGCAAGATCACTCCAAAACCCAAAATCGGGTTAATGTGAAATCTAGGCCCCACACATCACTCTGTTTGCCTGCACAGAATGCCCCCCCCTTCTTCCCATCTGCCAAAATCCCATGGTCAAGGCTGCTCCTCCCTCCTCCCCTCCACCCTCTGAATCACGCTGCGGACCTTCACGCGTGGGCCACCTCACCACCAGCACGTAACTACCCGGCTCAGCGGGCGCCTGGCTGGGCACGCTTATCACCCACTACCCACCCAGGGTAAGAACACTTCCGTCACCTTCCTGAGGATCTAGAGCAGCAGCTAAAATAGTTGGCCTTCACCAAACTCTAACCAACTTACTGACAAATACTTTATGAAAAGATCTTTCTCCATCTTCTCCAAGTATTTCACACATATAACTTGCTTTTGATGAAATGAGTACACAATTTTAAAATCCAAACATGGAAAAACTGCATGTTTGGGGCGTCTAGGTGGCTCAGTCAACTGAGCGTCCAACTCTTGATTTCAGCTCAGGCTGTGACCATGGGATCAAGCCCCACCTCGGGCTCCATGTGGAGTGTGAAGGCTGCTTGGGATTTTCTCTCCCTCTGCCCCTCTTCCCCCCATCCCACACACCCACATTCTCTCTCTCTCAAATAAAAATATAATAATAATAATAGTAATTTTTTAAAAATTTCCTATTTCTAGGGCACCTGGCCGGCGCAGTTGGTAGGACGTGAGACTCGATCTCGGGGCTGGGAGTCTGAGCCCCACGTTGGGTGTAGAAATTACTCAAAAATAAAAGCTTAAAAAAAAAAACTTTCATGTTTTAAATTACCACTAATTACTTAATACTACTTAGTGAAATATATCTTCTCCTCTACCCCCCAAATAATCAGTGAATTAAATTTATCTTCCAGTTTGTTTTAATGCTTTAATGAGTTCTAAGAAATCTGATAATTCACAACCAGAAACAGCTAAAAAATGTATCCAAAAAATGTCCATCCCCGCTTTTAGTAGTGTAAAATATAACTTGTGGATACAGCACAGTACTTAAAAATAACACTGAGGAAAAGGTTTAGTAACGGAAATTATTCAAAAGTGGGGGGAAAAACCCTTCACTCAACAACACAGAGCATAACTCATTTCACTGAAAAAGAAAGCGCATTATTGTTAGTAAATAAGGTACCATGAGGCGGCCTGGTCTCCTCCACACCCCACCCCGGCCGGACACGGCAGCACCCAACGGCTGCCCCTCCTGCCTCCAAACCACGCGTGGCCGCCAAGGCACTTTCTCTGAAATGGGAATCTGACTTCGGTCCCTGGAACCAACCTCTCACGACTGCTCAGGACAAAAGGCCCCAGCGGAGCACGTCAGAGCCCGGGCCTGGCACCCATCTACCCTCCCGGACCCCCGGGGCCGAGGCCCCCACAGCCTGGTGCCACTCGCGTCCAGGGCCTCCTCCTGGGCCGGGAGGCCGTCCCACAGCAGAGAGCGCAGTCCCAGAGTCCCAGCTTTGCCACCTCTCCTCAACACCTGCTGCGTTACACACTCTAGACTTTCACAGCTGATCAGCCTCAATCTCGCACTCAACGGTGAACTTCCTCGACATACGGCCTGGGCCACACCTTTCATTAATTTGTTCATCCATAAATACGCACTGAGCCATGACCAGGGTCTAGGCCCTGGAGACGGGTCAGTGAACAAAACAAGCCCCTGCCCTCAGGAAGCACAGGCTCAGCGCTGCCGCACGAGCAGGCTCTCCAGTGGGAAGGCGGAGGGCACTGTGGCCCCGGCCGGGGACGGGGAGCAGCGTCTGCTCTCACGGGATCCAAGGCTCGCTGCCATGGCCCACGAGCGGGCGCGGGGCAGCCGTGCTAGAACCACTGTCCGGGCCTCGGCAGCGGTCCGGTGAGCTGCCTCAGCACCACATCCACCGGACGCCGCCCAGAGAACTCACCACACTTCCTCATGATCTGACACACAGGCCGGTCGTCTGCATTCAGGGGCCTGCCCAACAGAGGTAAACAGAGCCATGACAAATCTCTCTTTTAACGGTTTATCGTCAAGCTGGTTTCCGTGTAACACCCAGCGCTCATCCCGACAAGGGCCCCCTCCGTGCCCAGCACCCCTCCCCCTCCCCCTCCGTGCCCAGCACCCCACCCCCTCCGCCCTCGGTTTGTTCTCAGTGTTCAAGAGTCTCTCATGCTTTCCCTCCCTCCCTCTCCCCAACCATTTGCCCCCTCCCCTCCCCCATGGTCCTTCGCTAAGTTTCTCCTGTTACACTTGTGAATGAAAACATGAGCCATGACAAAATCGTAAAAGAAGCTCAGAGGTCACCTGTGTGTACTTTTTTTTTTTTTTAAGTAAACTCTGTACCCAACGAGGGGCTTGACCGCACACCCCGAGACCAAGAGTCGCGTGCTCTAGCGACTGAGCCAGCCGGGCGCCCTGCCCATTCACTCTTAACGCCTCTCATTCAGGTCTGGCACTAAAAGGTCTTTCTGCAAGGTTCTGCCCGCCGCAGTGCTGGAGAGACACGCGGTCCTGGGTGACAAGCAGGGGCAGTCCGCAATGCGCTCCCGCGCCCCTCCGTCAGGTGGCCTGCCCACCGCACACACCACACAGGCAAGATGCCGCACGGAGGTGCTGGAGGAGAGCCAGACCCCGGGAGAGCCTTCCTGGGCCACCAGCTCACCCCCGGGACCCATCCTCTGACCTCAGGGCTCCCGCAAGAGCTCTGGTTAGACAACCTGGGTGAGCTGCCCCTCCGCCAGGCAGAGCCCCGTCTGGGCACAGTGCCCACCCAGGGCCCGGAAGGCCGCAGGCCTCCCGGAACAGCTGACCGGCCTTCAGAGGAAAGACAGGGCACCTGCAGAATCAAAGTCCACAGGGGCCTCCGAGCGCACCAGGCACACCACATGCACGGCACTCCTGTTTTACATAGGGAAGGGAGGGCTAATTGACAGAGTGAACTCAAATCTGCGTCCCCACTCAAAAAGAAATCAATGTCAAAGAAACAAAAGGACAATGGACTTCACGTCTATCCACCTTAAAAAGAAAAGAAGTCCGCTCGCGCCACCTGCGCCGTGGGAGAAGCACGAACTCCTTCCACACCCAGCTGTGGTCAGCGTTCCGAGAACCAGGCCCTAGGCCCAGCCCCTAGGACGCGGCTCCGGGGTCGTCGTGCGTGGGGCTCAAATTATTACAGTCAGCTACGCTTCCAGTCAAAACTGCTGGAGAGAAGCTTTTTAGATTATTTAAGATAAAAAATAATTTTTAAAAAAGCTATCTCTTATCTCTTTCTCGTTTAACTCTAGTCCCAGAAAAGAACACGTGGGTTCCTGGCACTTACCTCGTACCAGGTAGTGTGGCACAGAGAAGCCGGGCGCTTAGTGAGGAGGGGGGAGGAGGGTCCCCATTCTCGCTCGTCCGTGAAGAAGTCTGAGAAATCCACCACCAGCAACAAAGAAGGGCAGCAAGAGTCTCTGGTGGCAAACTGACTAAACACAGACAAATCCCGACGCTTACCGGACCGCAGAACGATGGGAAGTTCGCCACAGCTCACTGGGACACCAGGCAGGCGCAGTGGAGCCTGGGCCCCTCCCACGCCGTCCCCGAGACCCCATCCACAATCCAGGGCACGGAGCGCCTCCGTGGCCTTGGAGGATGTATCTGTTCTTAGATTGCTTTTCTGGGATTGTGTTTTGTAACTCACAAACCCCATCCGGGGCCTGGCACACAGCGAGAGCTGGACAGACGCTGAAAAGGAGTGAATCAGAAATCTCATTCCGAGGACCCAATGGGACAGATCCTGCAAGTGGCAAGACTTCCAGTGTCTCATGCTGGTTCCGTCCCCACAACTCATTCTAGTTGGCGCTGATATCAGGTCCTATCACCTCTCGCAGTGGCGCGGACATGTATGGTGGCAGCTGTTCACGCTTAACCTAGACTGGATAAATTAAAGTATTTTATCCAAAACAGGATTCGGTTAACACTACTTACGGTAAAGTGCTCAATGGGTTACGAGAAACAAGTTGGAAACCAAGCCACGCGGAGGCTCTGAGACCTGAGCACGGCGGCGGCATCCTGGGGAGCTGTCCACACCCAGACCTGCAGGCCTGCCCACAGGAGCCGCGCGAGGTAGGTCTGGACGGCCATCAGGTGATTCTGACAGAAGACTACGACCTCGGGTCCTCACTTAAGGACCCCTGGTGGCTCGGTCAGCTGGCATCCAACTTCAGGTCACGATCTCGGGGTTCAGCTCTGTGCTGACAGCTCGGAGCCTGGGACCTGCTTCGGATTCTGTGTCTCCCTGTCTCTGCCCCTCCCTTGCTCACACTCTGTGTCTCTCAAAAATTAATAAATGTTAAAAAGAAAATACAAAAGAAAGGAAAAATACTATTGTATAAAATGATTCCAAATTTCTAAAGCCTACTATGACAAAGACTGAAGAGAGGCACCTGGGAATGGCTCAGTCGGCTGAGTGTCCAAATTCGGCTCAGGTCATGATCTCACAGCTGGTGAGTGTCACACTCGCTGCTGTCAGCACAGAGCCAGCTTGGGGTCCTCTGTCCTCTCTCTGCCCCTCCCCACTCGCATGTGCACGTTTGTTCTCTCTCAAGAATAAAAACGGTAAGAAAAAAAAAAAGACTAAAGAAAAGAATTACAAAATATTAACCTCAGAGATCACCTCTGGGTCATGGGATATTATGGGTGACATGTTTTTCTTATATTCTCTTTATTTCCTAAGATCATAATGAACAAATGTTTGTTTTTAAAGGTGCCCCCCCCCCAGCGAAAACTAAAGGGAATAATGTCCCCACATGGCCTTCCCTAACAACTCTATCCAATTACTACCGAGGACATCCAAATTTGCCTGGCATTAATCCGCCTCAGAGGTCCCCAAAAGAATGCCCTACTTTTCCCCCCCAACGTTTCGGGGTTCAGGATGCTTGGGGTACTGAAGTGAGCAGAGAGAACGCGCCCAGATCCGGAGGCCAGCTGGAAGAGGGGACCCCCTGACGGCCCGGGACACGACACCTGGCCCCGGTAAGCCGTCTCCACCGGCAAGGCCAGCACAGCGCGGCGCTAACACTTCCTAAAACCTGTGGTTTTTTTCCAAAAAACTGTGGGCTGCCACAGACCCGCACCTGCTTATGAGGCCAAGGGCGTCTCTGGCTTGGACTCTCCAGGGTCCTTCACCGCTCCTGCCTCCTGTCCTCCACTTCACCCGACACAGCACTTCAGCCACAAACCTCTTCCGGGGTCCCACGTCTCTCAGGTTTTGGCACTTTGTTCCTCCTCCCGCTCCCTCCCATATACTCTCGTCCTCGTGCTGCTCTGCCCAAATGTCACCTTTTCAGAAGACACGTCTTCCCAGCCTCCCTGGACACTCAGCCACGCTCTCTTCCTGTTCAATCCGTCTTACACCGAAATTCCTTTTGAGTCACGCGGCGGCTCTACACTGCACGCTGCCTGGACAAGAAGCCGGATCCCTCCCACCTCACCTTGCGGCCCCGTGATCTCGCCACGCGTCTGTCCTGCACAGGCTGTCCCAGCTGATTACGTGCCTCCACGGTCCAGCTCAACGGGCCACTCCTTCCACGTTTTTCTCAGGATAAAGACATGGACACTGAAGACACCGTACAAGGTCGGGTGGAACCCTGGAGGCCTGTCCCCTCCAGCACGGAGCTCTCAGTACGCAGGCCTCCCCGGTCCTCTAACTGCCCTCAGCTCCCCCAGCCACGGGGTCGGCGCCCCAGCAGCCCGTGCATCCCCGCCTCCGCACCCCACCCCGCTCCGGTCCCTTCCACTGGGGCACCTTCTCAGTGTGGAAGGACACATGCGCTGGTGAGATGATCTGATCAGCAACGGCCTCCCTCCCCAGACAGGCAGCGCCCCGGGAGGGGGGCCAGTGCCGGCGCCCGGTGCGCGGCAGCCGCGGGCCGAGCTCCTCACACTCTGGTCCCGGAGCTACCACCCCGAGTCAGGACCCAACAGCCTGTATCCCCCACTACTCTGGGATCGGCCAAGGCACAGCCGCGCTCTTCAGCTCTGCGTTCCTAATGCCCCGGCGCCAAAATTTCTGTTTGAACAATCACAAAAGATACAAAGTCCTTTACATGTGGTGCTGAATGAACGTGTCTGATGGCCTACAAATTAGTTCCAAGGGAAACAGAATGCTGCCCCTGGAAGACCTGATTCTGCGTTTTTCCAGAGTCAGAAGAGGTTGAACGCGGTTGTCTCTGCGGAGAGGGGCCCGAGGTGAGCAATGGGAGAGCGTTTTATTTTCTGCCATCGAAGGGCTTTGATTAAAGCAAAGGGGGAGGCGAAGAAAACCTGACTTTTGCACCCGACGGGAAACCCAAGTTAACTACCCACCCCCGCGCCTCAGGCGGACGGCCGGTCTCTCCAACAAAGGAGCGGTCCGTCCCGGGATCACCTGCCCTAGAGAAGAGGGAGCAGGGGACAGGAATCTGAACCCGACTCAGGCCTCCTTCTACCGTATAAAACTGGGAGGGGTTGAATTCTTCAAAACGCCATTTCTTTAAAAAAAAAAAAAAAGTGTTTGGACATTTTAATGCTCAGAACGCTCCAGAGCACGCTTTACCCTCGGGAGCACCTGCGCCTCTCCCTGGCTAACCTCAGGTAAAAAGAAGAAAACTTAGGATACTTGAATAGACTACTTCAAAAATTTTAAAAACAAGATTTTCTCCAAAAAGTTCAGCTCAGGGACCATGGGCTTAGAGAAGACTGTCTTCCGTACAATGGACAAAACAGAAACGCCCAACAGGAAGAAGGATGAAAGACATGAATCACACTCAGCATTAAAGGCCAGAGAGAAAGAGCACGACTCCTACTTTTTACTTTAAAGACTTCTGGGTGTTTGCATGTTTTAGAAAGCACACATCTGTGGTTTGCGTTTAAAAATATAATTAATTAAGGACACACACCCCACAAAATTTAGTAATTGGGAACATACTCCCAACTCTTAGTAAGATCACAATCTTGAGTCATCTGCACTTTTATTTCTCCCATCCGTCCGTTCTTTACACTTCCCGAGGCGGCGAGGCCACCAGGTCTCAGGTCTCCTGAGAAAACAGGCTGGCAGAGCAGAAAACACACAGGACTAGAAGCCCAAGGCCCTGCCTGGAAGCCCCCAAGGAGGCACTCAACAGCCACGTGATGTCAAGTCCGTGCGTGGGCCTCACTTTTCCAGAGAGAACAGGGAGTGGACACGTTTTAGTGTCACGAGGCGCAAGTCTCTCAGCAGAGACGCTGCGTCACTCCACTAGTTATAAAGTGTCTCAAGTAGAAGAAACCCCCCAACACCACTAGAAATCCTTTTGACAGTTATTAGAATGCCAAGTACATTGACAAGTTCATTGGTCCTAGCTAAATTTAAATGAATACAGTAAAATTTTAAAGGCGCTCCATATATCCAGGGCAAAGGAGGGGCATCACCATGTTTACATGCAGACTGTACCCGTCAGACCAAAAGGCAATTCAGAATGTTCTAGAGTCAGCTTCAATGTTCCCGAACAGTTCCTGTCTCACAGGTGCATGGCTTGCAAATACAAGGTAGACATCTAGCTTTATTCAGTGCATTTCACCACACGAGTATTTCTGACGTGTACTTGCAATGACGGTCACTATTCCCGTGGGCAGCGAGAACTCAGGTGAGCGGTGGTCTGAAAAGCCGTCCCCGCCACTTGCAGCACAGCCAGCGGGGCCCCTTGTAGAATGCAGGTCCGGGGCCTGCGCTGTTCATGGCCCTCGGCGCTCCCCACCTCCACCCGCCGGCAGTGAAAGACTTTGTCCCTCCTATGATAAGGACAAGGAGACAAAACCTGCCCTGGTCATATCTGTTAAGAAAGGGAGAGAGAAAGAGGCAACTAGAAGTGAAAATCAAGTACCCAAGGAGCCAGAGTGGGCGGCCAGACTTTCTACCGGGAGGCACCTCCACCTGTCATGCACCAGTTGGGAGATGGAGATGGAGAGTTAGAAGACGGCCCTCAAGCCGATACCAAAAACATAAGCTGAGAATTGAACTGAAGACTGACAACCACTAAGCTGGAGACAGCCCAGAAGAGAGGGGCCCGAGGGCCACAGGCACAGAGGGCGTCAGCGCGTGGACGCCTGGCGGCAGGCACGGGGCTAACGCTCCGCACACGCTGTCCTCTGACAATTCTCCGGCAAGCCAGAAAAGGAAACTCCAGGAAAATGGACTACGCCCTAATTCTCTCTGCACCACCTTCCTCTCCTGGCCCCAAACCGCACCTCCATCTCGCCGCCTCGCCGGCTCCAGTCCCAGGAGAGGGCGACAGGAGAAGCGTCTGTGCCAAGAGAAGGGGCAGAGCGGAGTCACCGGCCAGCAGCTTCCGGTTCCTCAGGTCCTCTGCTGGAATGGGGTCACGGCTGAGGACCTTCCAAAGAGTCAAAAAACGGCCAGCTTGCAAGAAGTATACATTTTGAAGGCTCCACACCCAGGTTTATGATAGATTCTACAATGTCTGATCCTTGAAACAAACAGTCTGAACACACCCCACGGGCTACTTTTACGTGGCCTACACTGGTTCTTAATCCAGTCTGCCGTGTCAGAAACAGTCACAAAAAGACCTTTGGGGAGATTGCTTCAATAAATGGGCAAACTGCAATCCAAGCACATGTAAGTCTCTGGAAATGAACATCGACACTGCTGAGTAGCACCAAAGTGACAAATGACAGTAATCCAATGGCCCAAGGCCAATTAATTCCATTGCAAACCGATTTATCTGTTTTGTGCACAGTGACTCGCCTGGGAAGCAGGAAAAGGAATGTAGCAGCCTAACTACTCGTCCAAAAGCGAGCTCTTCCTACGACTTCCCCTTCTTTAGTGTAGGAGCCACAAGTGTCCTCGGCAGCCACCTTTACTGATCCTCTTGAAAAACCAGATCTATGAACAGCAAAAACTCACATGTCAAATCAGAACAGACACAAAACCAAACAAAAAAAATTGCCCTGACTTAAGTGATCATTCAAACAGAGTCGACACAACTTTTCTCAAGTTCCTGAACATCACACCCGAGCAGAGTCACCGTGCCACCAGGTGGGGCATGAAGCCGTCACTACACTCTGTAACCCTTTCTTCCCGCAGGTTTCCCACATCGGGCACTATTAAATCCGCCAGCACCACGTAAGACTGCACTGGGCGCATGTCCTCACTTGCGCTTGAAAGGGGAATTTCATTTAAAATGAGGCAGGTCGGCCTAGCACTCGCTGCCGTTTCAGTGAAATGTGGTCCCACCACGACAGACCCAACGGCGGGGCACCTCGTCTGCACTGCCGCTCTGGACCCCGCGGAGGCGACCCTCAGCTGAGGTCAGGTTTTAACATTTTGCTGTCACTGTGCAAAGGAAAATTAGCATCTCCAAATATCCTGTATTTCAAATCATTGTATTTGCTTCAGCTGCCTCCCTATGTGAGCCTCCAATAAAAACGTACCTTCGGAGAATTGCTAACACAGCTGCCAGTTGGTCACACAGTACAACTCTGCAACATGCTGGAAAGGGGGTCTGAGAAATTCCCTCATGCAAAACATGGGCACCCATTTCTGCGAGGTAATGAGACGCCCGGAGTGAGCCTGCCTCAGAGGACCAGGACAGGAAGCCGTGCGCCACCCAGACAGGGCGCAGAAGGCACTGCCGGGGGGATTTCACTACAACTTCAATGACCACAAACATGCCTTCTGGTTTGAGGACTGGTCAGTTCAAACTAATTATCCCAAAGCCTTTCATCAGACAACAAAGACTCAAAAATTAGAGATGTACTTAAACTTCAATGGTCCACGTTGATCCTTTGTATCTGTTAAAATGCTGAAAGCTACTAGCATTAGAAACGCTTCCAAGTTTTCCACTGGTTCACTTCAATCCAGAAAACAGGGATCAATCAATGATACGAAAATAGAATACAATCTATATAAGTTTTCAAAACTACGCATAACAATCCAATTTTGTTTTATTTTCTAAAGCTTATGTGTTTATTTTGAGAGAGAGAGAGAATGAGCAGGAAAGGGGCAGAGTGGGGGGACAGAGGACCCAAGGAGCATGCTCCAAGCTGTCAGCACAGAGCCCGACGCGGGGCTCGAGCCCACAAACCTCCAGATCATGACCGGAGCCCAAGTCGGACACTTAACCGACTTGAGCCACCCAGGCGCCCCAACAATCCAACTTTTATACAAAACCCTTACTGTTAATTTGTGGTTGTCGTTCCCAACTGTGCACAAGTTACACCATCTCATGGTGCTCAGCACATGGTAAGTGATCACTATCTGTGGAATTAATGAATGAACAGCCAGTGATGCTGCAGGACACTTGGGACAGGAGGTCTAATAAAACACATTTATTAAAATGCTCCACCCAAGGCGCCTGGATGGCTCAGGAGGCGCCTGGGTGGCTCAATTGGTTAAATGTCCGACTCTTCATTTTAGATTGTGGCTCAAGTCATGATCTCCGGGGGACCTGGGACTGAGCCCTGAGGCGGTCTCTGGGCCACAGCACCAGCCCGCCTGGGATTCTCCCTCCCTCCCCCATCTGCCCCTCCCTTGCTTGTGCACGCACTCTCCTGCTTTCTCTTTCTCTCTCCCAAAATAAATAAATAATTTTTTTTTAATGCTGAGCCTGAATCAAGCAGGATGCACTTCATTAACAAATCCTGTCACATTATTTTCATTACTTGTTTTCCTTACTCTTCTTTGAAAGAGAAAAAGATTATGAGAAGTCAAACTACGCTACCTTCTCCATGTTCGAACTTAAAACCATTTAAATTATAGGTAAAAATAAACTCAAGGGGCGCCTGGGTGGCTCAGTTGGTTAAGCCTCCAACTTCGGCTCAGGTCACGATCTAACGTTCACGGGTTCGAGCCCCACGTTGGGCTCTGTGCTGACAGCTCAGAGCCTGGAGCCTGCTTCCGATTCTGTGTCTCCCTCTCTCTCTGCCTCTCCCTGCTCATGCTAAGTTTCTCTGTCTCAAAAATAAATAAAACATTAAAAAATTTAAAAAAATAAACTCAAAAAGCTGCTAACATTCATGCTCAATGACTTCGGCCAATGTGATTTTCTAAAGATGGGCACATGCAATATTGCTTGAAACGTCAATACTAGAACAATGAATGTAAATGAAATTACAATTAGGTTTACATATTGTCACAGCTAATTATCATTTAAATCAATTTTGCTTTGTAATTGGTGCTTATGATAATGGACTGAATTAGAGGTGACTGGCCAGCTCAATCGGTGGGGGAACACAAAACACGGGTGGGGGAGTTTGAGCCCCACAGTCAAGTGGAGAAATTACTTTAAAAAATAAAATCTTGGGAAAAAAAATAATGGACTGAGTTAGGGCTAAACATGCTTTCTTCATGTCAAAATCACCATGAAGACATTACACATTTAATTCACAATGAATCTTGTACCTGTTCATACTAATTTTAACAATGAGCTATTCACATTACTATTTAAGTTGAGAAAATGGCAAATATCGAATCTCTTAAGAAAAAAAATCATTCAATTCCACATTCATAAAAAGTACTCAAACACTAAGCCCCCTTTTTTGTGCAAAGAACCATACTAAATACAAAAGTAGACCAACAAGTGAAGGAAGTTAAAGGCAGAAACTTCTGCAAACTAAAGTCTCAAGAATTTGACGACATTCCAGCCTCCTGGAAGATCTCATTAAAAGAAAAAACAACGTTTTCGCGTTTTAAATTTCACGATAAGGCATTAATCTCAACAGCTATTAAAATGGACTTCATTTCCAAAGGGCGAGACAGCCAACCAACCGTGCGCACAGGGGAATGACCGGCCACCAGCTCTCCCAGTAGCTACTTTCTTTCGCTTTCCCACATTTCAACACCAAAGCACACTGGACGGCAAAACGTGCAATAATTTCTAGGGGTTAGATGTCAAAAACCAGCGGGCTAAAGCTAACCTGAAAGCTAATACCCCAGGGGCCCCTGTAATACCCAGAGTCACTGTTAAGTGGGGGGCAAGTCTACACGTACCCCTCCCCAGAAAAGAAAGGTGCGTCTCACTCTCTCCACTCTGGGATTATTATAAACGGTCCCTAAACTTCGGATACTGCTGTGACCCGGCGCGTTAGCGTCAGCCAGGCTGAGATGGGTTCCTGCAAAAGATGTCACTCATGCAAGTAAAAGTGCGCTCCTGGCCACTCGATTTCCAGTTTTCTCGGCAACAGTGTCCTCGGGCTGCTCCCCAGTGACTCGAGGCCACAAACCAGAAAACCAGCAAACCCCCCGCGGCCACTCAAGCCGAGGAAGCCACCTTTGGGGGCGTGGGGGCAGCGGGGCACCCCCACGCCTCGGGGGTCCCGCTCCGCGCCCAGAGACGAGCCGGGTGTCCGGAGAGCCTGGCCGCGGCGCGGCCTCTCGGAGCCCCCCGGCTGCCCCTCCCGGGGCGCCCGGGCCCCCCCTCCGCACCCCTGGCTTCCCCGCGGTCCACCCGGGGGTTAACCCCTTCGCGCCCCCCGCGCCCCCCGCAGGCGGCCCGGCGTCCCTCCCCGCGGCTCCCCGGCGGCGGGCCCCCGCGGGCACCGCGCGGGGCG
>NC_043715.1:3695359-3718058 GCF_006229205.1 Suricata suricatta
GGGCTGCCGGGCCGCGCCCCGGGGGCCCCGGCCGTGGGCCCCGAAGGAGAAGGGGCAGGGCTCGGAGGCGATGATGCCAAAGCGCCTAGCCGGCCCGGGCCTCTCACCTGCCGGCAGGCCTCCGGGGTGCCGGGCGAGACTCGGGACTTCCGGAGCCCCGCGCCGCGGACCTGAGGTCGGCCCGGGCCGCCGAGCCCCAAGGTCTCCCCCAGGCCGGGGTCTCCCAAAGGAGCGCCGAGGGCCCGGAGGAGCCCCCCGTGCTCCTGGCGATAACACTGGCGTCCATTCATTTATTTATTCACTGTTCTTCCCACAAACGTTGCCGGAGCGCCCGCCCTGGGCCACGCCTATTGCCAGACGGTGGAGAAGACTCAAACGCACACGTAAAGCGCTTGGCATTGGGGCCTGGCGAGCGGGAAGCGCTCCGTCAGCGTCGCCTCTCACCACACTCACGTCGCCTCTCACCACACTCACGTCGCCTCTCACCACACTCACGCCCGTGTGCAGACAAATCCACTTTCGGCTCACTGATGGCAGACACGGCCACGCACTTAACCGTCTGTCTTGGGCCCCCTTTCTAAGTGAGTTCAGACATGATACTCCTCTTTCTTAATCAAGTTTTTCGTTTTCCTCCCCTGTCAATGAGACTAATATAATTTCTGAACCCGGAGGATTTCTGCGAAGATCCTGTTAGATGAGTGTGAACAAATTGGCCTACTCTAAAAAACAGAAAACAGTAGCTACTGTGATTATTACTCACAACCCTTATCATTGGTCTCACTCCACAGACGTACACAGAGAGCTGACTATTGCAAGACCCCGTGCAGTGCAGCAGAGATCAACAGTAAGACCCTCTAAGACCGAGGGCCTCATCTTTTCAAAGATGGGATGCCATGAAAAATATGAGAGAGGGAGGAAATTGTTCTAAAATAAAAGAGCTAAAAATATAACCAAATGCAGTGGGTGAATCTTTGACGGTGTGTTGGGTGAATATCGTTTGACAATCCGAGTAATTTGAGTCTGGTTTGGAGACAGACGGGTTCAGTGAATTATTGGGAATTGTAATGGCTTACTAAGGATACTGTGCTCATGGGAGAGAATGTTCTTGTTGTTAGAGTATGCACCTGAAGAATTTAGGGGTCAATGTCGGAATGCCTGCGAGGTTTTCTTTTAATGGTTCAACAAAAGACGGACAACTATGCGTGGAAGGGAAATGAGCCAAAATGCTAACAGTCGGATCACAGCAGCACTATCAACTGTTCTGTGTGGTTGAAAAATTATATGACGAAGAGCTGGGGAAACAATATCATACAGTATCCATGCTGTGGTTACAATAGCAGAAAAATTCCATCTGCCCACGGATAAGGACAAAGGTATATGAAAATCCATCGGTGTCTTGTGGTGGTGGATGTGTGGTTTTTATCATACCAGTGCGTGAACAAAAAATAAAAATCACAATGAATAAGACCTCGTTCTAATTTTCAAACCACTCACAGAGATAATAACACATGATGCCAATACCAGGAAGTAGATGGTAAAGAGAAAATAGCACCAAGCATCGTGGGCCCTACAGAACCGAACGGGCCCAGGTCTTTGCAATGAGTTTAGGGGCATCGGAGGGACCCAGAGTCAAGACAGGCCTGAATTAAAATCTCAACTCGCCCACTCGCTGGTCGTGTGACCTTCAGTAGGCTACTTAACCTTTCTGTGAATCTTTCGTAAAAACGGGTATGGTAGGCAAAATAATGCCAGCCCCCATCCCATCCCCAAAATATCCACGTCCTAATGCCTGGAAATCTGTGATTACATGATGTCATGTGACACAAAGGATGCAATTAAATCGAGGACCTTGAGATAGAGATCTTGCTGGCTTAGCTGGGCCAGCCCCTTCTAAGCACAAGGCACCTTATAAGAAAAAGAAGGAGGAAGCCAGACAGTCAAACAATGGGGGAGGGGAGCACCCGAAGCAGAGTGGGGAGGGAGAGAGCAATTGATCTGAAGATGGAGGGGAGGGCCACGAGCCCAGGAATGCACGCAGTTTCTAGAAACTAGAAAACAGAAGGAAAGAGATGTTCTTCTAGTTCTTCCAGAAGGAACATAGCCTTGCCTGCACCTTGATTTTAGTAAATCTTCTAACCTACAGAATTGTAAAATAATCACTTGCAAACCAGTAACTTTGTGGCCATTTGTTACAGCAACAGTAGGACATTAACACAGGGAATAATGCCCCCGGCTTTGCAAGTACGTTACCACAAAGACCCAGCACATGGAACACCGTTCCTGGCACTTTGTAAAGATCACTCAACACCTGGTAAGGGACTTTTGTTTTAGCCCAGGAAGAGTGTAAGTTTTCTCCAAGGACGTAGCGTTTGAGCTGAATCTGGAGGAGTATGCTTCGAGAAGGGACCCCTCTTTCCCCATCTAAATCAGTGGATACATGATCTGACAGTAGGAGTTGGTTTCTACGTCCAAGAGCGCAGACTATTCCTATCAGGCCTGCCCTCCCTGGAAAATTCTGGAATTCTGATGGTATAGAGGAGTTACCATAAGCTGTGTGGCCTTGGACAAGTACCTAACCTCTCTGGATCTCAATTTCCTCATCTGTAAAATGGGGGAAACAGTACCTTGCAGAGATGTGATGACAATGTATACAGTAACAAGATCACATAAATACTTGCTTAGTCGAGTGTCCAGCAAACAGCAAGAGCTCAATAAATGGTAGAAACCATCATTATCCCCAAACACCTTGAGAAAGGAAGGTGATATCTGCACAGGAAGCATGTAGTGCATTTGACAGGATTTATCCCTGATAATGAAACTCAAGCTCTCAAACAAAAATTGACATTTTGGGAAACATATCGACCATTGTGAGCTGGGAAGAGTTCCAATCCTTAAAGCTTTTTCTGGTGGGATTGGTGATGATAGTAACAAAGGGATTTTTTTTTTTTTAAGTAAGGAATAATGAAATGTTCCAACCTTTGGAAGATCTGCATAACTTAGTGAATCGCTACTTTCTAAATGACCCAAGGTGGATGTTAGAAAATCATGCACAAGTAGAAGATACGTTTAAAGTACAAGGCAGGGGCGCCTGGGTGGCTCAGTTGGTTAAGTCTCTGGCTTTGGCTCAGGTCAGATTCATGTTCGTGGGTTCGAGCCCCGCGTCAGGCTCTGTGCTGACAGCTAGCTCAGAGCCTGGAGCCTGCTTCCGGTTCTGTCTCCTTCTCTCTCTGCCTCTCCCCCTCTCATGCTCTGTCTCTGTATCAAAAATAAATAAAACATTAAAACAATTTTTAAAGCACAAGGCAGACTGATGGATGTTAATCTAACAGAGGACAAAAAAAACCGTTCATTGATATGATCTCACATTCCAATTTGAATTTTCCTTTAAGAAATCTGCCAGATTTTGGCAGGGCAACGAAGAAAAATAGTCACATTTATCTGAAAACCTCACTCCTTAAAAATGATTAATTAATTAAATTTAAAAATAAAAACACCACTCCTCCTGAGGAACATACACCCCTCCCTCCCTTTCCCCACCGCGTTCCCTGTGTGAGCCTTGATTTTCTCCATACTCGACAATCAGAGTAAAATATCGCAACGGACTGAATTCAGCAGCGGATACGAGAGCCTCGTGGTCTCCTTCTTAAGCCCGACGTTAAAGGGCTTTACAGAAACCCGCCAAAATGCCGCTCTCCTCACCCAGATTATTTACTTCAGAAAAGAGTTATTTTCCATTTAAAAAAAAATGTGACTTTATGTTGATGTACAATGAGTTTAGGATTAACACATTATTATACTTATTTTTAAACATGTTTTTATTCTGTAAGGACGCAAGTTTGAAACAAGAGAAGGGCACACGTTGCCCAAGGCGGAAGGGACCACCCTTGTCACACCCAATCAGGAAAGGCCAGCTCACACCTTATCTAAGCGCCGGCCTAAAGATGGAGGCTAGGACTAGCCACGCCCTACCTGAGGGTCCTGGGCCCGCTCTGTGATTGGTCAATACTCTAAATGTTGTGATTGGGTCCCGCCAAAAGTAACGAATACTCTAGGCAATGTGAATGGTTAAACCTGCTGTCAGTTACATTGTGTAATAATAATTGAATCACTGTACCTGTGTCACAATTTCCTGTAACTCCCCCTTCCCAAACTCATCAAAGCCCTGCCCCGCCTTTGTTCGGGCTCTCAGCATGGATCCACCAGGCCGGTAAAGTCTGTGACCCCGAGTTTAGGTCCCGGCGAGTCTAAACCCGTAATAAAGCCCTTTGCTTTTGCATGCGTGACTCGGTCTCCCTGGTAGTCTCTGGTTCTTGGGGCGATATTAAAATCTGGGATAACAATTCTCCCTCCCCCCCTTTTTTTTTGGAGAGAGAGAGAGAGAGAGAGACGGCCAGGATCCCAAGCAGACTGACGCAGGGCTAGACCCCACAGTGAGGTGGTGACCTGAGCTGAAATCAAAAATTGGACGCTCAGCTGGCTGAGGCACCCACGCGCCCCTCGGTTTTCATCCCTAAATGTAAATAACAAGAGGCATAATCACAAAAGCAAAGGCTTTCTGGGGTCCGGATGTAAAGCAGTTTGAGGGGCGCCTGGGTGGCTCAGTCGGTTAAGCATTCGACTTCGGCTCAGGTCACAATCTCCCAGTTAGTAAGTTCGAGCCCCGCATCGGGCTCCGTGCTGACAGCTCGGAGCCTGGAGCCTGCTTCCGATTCTGTGTCTCCCCCTCTCTCTGCCCCTCCCCTGCTTGTGTTCTGTCTCTCTCTCTCTCTCAAAAATAAATAATAAACATTAACAATTTTTGATATAAATAAATAAGTAAATAAATAAATAGAATGTTGGAGGAAGGGGCTGCCAGGGTGGCTCAGTCCGTTGAGAGTCCAACTCTTGATTTTGGCTCAGGTCATGATCTCAGGCTCGTGGGGTCAAGCCCTGCCTTGGGCTCTGCACCAACAGTGTAGAGACTGCTTGAAACTCTCTCTCTGTCTTTCCCTCTCTGTCTCTCTCTGGCAAAACAAATACACTTAAAAACAATGGGCCTCCTGGGTGGCTCAGTCGGTTGAGCGTCCAACTTCAGCTCAGGTCATGATCTCCTGACTCGTGATTTTGAGCCTGTGTCGGGCCCTGTGCCGACAGCTCGGAGCCTAGAGCCTGCTTTTGATTCGCCTCCTTCTCTGCCCCTCCCCTGTGTGCGCTCTCTCTCTCTCTCTCTCTCTCTCTCTCGTTCAAAAACAAATAAACATTTAAAAATATTAAAAATCAAAACGTTCCGCGGGACTATTGAGGAGCCCCTGAACCACGTTCAGCCGACAGATGGGTCCCGGGTCCCTCAGGAGAGGAGACGCATCATATGAGCAGCCAAGGGGCTCCTGTGACAAAGGACAAACCTGGGACTTAACACACTGGGGCTTTGCCCCCTTGCAGCTCTGGAGGCTGGACGTGGGCACTGACGGAGCGAGCAGGGCGGAGGCCCGGGGACACTCAGCTCCGGTGTCTCTCCAGGTCCCGTCTTGGGCGCGCCTCGGCCTGTGGCTCTGTCATTCCCCTCTCTGCCACTGGGCATTTCTGTCCCTTAAGAAAACCAACACACAGGACTTTGCATCCAGGGCCGGGCCCCTCGTTGCGGCTCATGGTGCAGGTCGCGTACCGTGGAACCTGCTTAGTGCTACATATCAGGGCGGCACTCAGGCCCGGCTCTCCTGGGAGCACCCGGGGACCCTGACGGCCACCTCCCAGCCCCGGCCCTGGAGCTGGTGCCCCGGGCGGGCCGCTTGCCTTGGCGTTTCCTCTCATCGTCTTGCCTTCTCTCGTCCGGGGTTAGCAGCACCGGGAGAGTGGGACCCTCCTCCAGCCAGCAAGTCCCTCCCTCGCCACCCATGTCCCCGGGGCCTGGCACTGCCCTAGGGGCGATGCCACCATTACCCTGGGAGAAGCCGGTGAGGAAAGCCAAGGTCCGGTGAGAGGCACCGTGGCCACCAAACTGCGTGGCAGAACCACTGATTTTCCAGAACGTCCGGTGTGTCCGGGCCGCCTCCGAGGACGGGGCTCAGGATCAGCCCAGGAATTGCTAAGGTTTTCATGGACTTTCATCAACTTAGGTTTTTTTTCCTTTCTGCCAGATAGAAAGCTCTGAGGGGAAAAGAAACAATCTTCAATCTCCTGCAGCCTACAAACATGAGTATCTCTTCCCCTCTATACGCAAGATTAATTATTATGACAAAACCAAGAGATTTTGAAAAAAAAACCCCACGACCCCAGCTCTCCAGCACACAGGCTATGACTTGTCGATTTCTTTTTTTCTTCCTAAGCCTGTTGTTAACATGGATGGGACCGGGGGCTCTGGGTGGCTCAGTCGGTTTAGCGTCTGACTCTTGGTTTCAGCTCAGGTCATGATCCCACGGTTCGTGGGTTCGAGCCCCACCTTGAGCCCTACTCTGACAGTGGAGAGCCTGCTTGGGATTCTCTCTCTCTCTCTCTCTCTCTGTCTGCCCCTTCCCCGCTCGTGCTCTGTCTCTCTCTCTCAAAAAATAAACATTAAAAAATTAATAAAAATACATTTAAAAAACATTTTAAAAAACCATGTATGGGACAGGAGGCTCTTGAGTGGACTTTGGGGTCCGACAGGTCTGATCTCGGCTCACAGCAGCCCGCTCAGCCGCAGGGGATCCGTGGGCAAACCCATTGCTGGAAGTCTCCATTTCTCTTTTCACAGGGTCGGCAGGGTTAAACAAAATCATATCTAACAGCTAGAGTGGGGGAAGCTGAGGGTCATAAAGAGGCGTCAGCCAAGACATCCCAAGCAGCCAGTACCAGCCGCCCCTGCGAGGGGTGTGGTGGGGCATAGGCGGGCAGAGAGGAGCTCAGTCCAGGAAGCACTAGAAGAATCCACACAGCACCTGGAAAGCAGGGCTGGCGTGGCAGTGAGCTTGGCAGAGAGCATGTTGGAGAGACAGCCAGAGGCCCGGGGGCAGGCCATGTAATGACCTCCGCCGCGCACTGAGGGCTGCGTGCTGGCCCTTGGAGTGCAGTTTTTCTGTGCATCAGCCCATCATTTATTCATGGCTTGATTCATTTGGCAAAAGTACATGGAGCCGCTCCCGTTCGCAAGGATCAGTTCAGACACTGGAGCCGGGAGGGAACGGGACGCCGCATGTATCCATTTACTGACCGGGGACGCGGAAGCGCAGCTGTTCTGAGCTCACGGTGTCAGTGCGGTTTGTCTCCAGAACGTCACCAACACCGAGAACACTGCCACGAGGGCTGTGTTTCTCAACACGCCTCCTCCTGACTTTCTTTTTGATCATGAGCTGAATAAGCAATAACTTGGTGGCCGGTGAGCGCGTGTCAGCTGGGGGGCTCACCCCAGGATGTCCTGACAGGTGTGACTTCCCGTAACGGAGGCCACTTCCTGCGATGGCACAGAGCAGGAGACTGACGCATGCTGGTCAGCCAAGGCCACAAGGCTCCCCCATTCCACCCCAGTAATTACGATGCCACCCTGGGGAGGTGAGGTCCATGCATGCCCTGCTTAAAAGCCTCAACACTAGGGGCCCCTGGGTGGCTCAGTCGGTTAAGCGTCTGACTTTGGCTCAGGTCATGATCTCGCGGTTCGTGGGTTCGAGCCCCGTGTCGGGCTCTGTGCTGACAGCTCTGAGCCTGGAGCTGCTTCAGATTCTGTGTCTCCCTCTCTCTCTGTGACCCTCCCCTGCTCACACAGTCTCTCTCTGTCTCCCAAAAAGAAATAAAAAAACATTAAACAATTAAAAAAAAATAAAGCCTCAGCACGAGACATAGTCCCAGAGCTGTGGTGAGTGTGCCGTTAATCCTTAATGAATTAATGGACAATTGCTACCCCCAAGAATATTGGAAGCATAAACCAGAGTCTCCAGAGAAGGGGCCAGCGGCTCTGAGCCTTCAGAGGGTCACATTTTCTCCAGGGCAGAGATCCTCTTCCTGATCCACGACAGACCGGTCTTCCAAACATGACAAGTGACACAGCTAGTTAGCAGCGGAGAGATTAGCCCCTCCCGCCTTGGCTGGACGTTAGCCATACCCTGTAATACAATGTCCTGCCACTTGGCTCGGGCCCGTTGCTTGCGTCTAATCCCAATGCAGCACCGAGAAAGCCTGGTAAAGCTCACCCTTGATCCTGTGCCTCCTGTGCTCTGGACTTTCCACTGGTCTCCATCGCTCTGAATCGAAGGCCATGCAGGGACCCACAAGGCCCCTGTGGTCTGTCCTGACCCCCTGTCCTCTCCTCCTCTCCCTGACACCCTGTCTTCTCCAGCACACTGGTGTCCCTGCTGTGCCTCCTGCCCCAGGACGTTAGGACCTGCTCGGCCATCTGCCTGGAATGTCCTCTCCGCAGGCCCATGGCTGCTCCCCCGGCTCTCACGAGGACTTCCCTGGTCGCCTGTGACAGAGTGGAACCCTACCCCCAGCACTGCTCATCCTCCTGTTTCCTTTTTCTCCTTAGAACACATCCCGCACGGGACGCCTGGGGGGCTCCGTCGGATAGGCATCCGACTTCAGCTCAGGTCATGATCTCACAGTCTGAGGGTTCGAGCCCCGCGTCGGGCTCTGTGCTGACAGCGCGCAACCTGGAGCCTGCTTCGGATTCTATGTCTCCCTCTCTCTCTGCCCCTCCCCTGCTCACACTGTCTCTCTATCTCTCTCAAAAATAAGATAAAAAATTTAAAAAATTTTTAAAAAGAATGCATCCCTCACATGCCATATATTTAATTATGTTCTTCACGGTGTGTCTTGCTCCCCGAAGCAGACGCTCCACGGAAGCAGAGATGGTTAGGTTGCTATTCGGACGTCCTCAGAGCCTAGACCAGCACCTGTCACACAAGTGTTCCCGCCCGAGTTTATGATTAATGTGCCAATTCCATTAAGTGCTTGGCTAATGAACCCAAATGGGGGTCCCCTGGGGGCCGGGACAAGTCAGTGTCTTTGTCTGGGGCCTTCTCTAGAGACCTGTGGAGGATGGCCCCAAACCTCTAAGCTCTCTGACCTCAGACGGCTGTGACCTCCAAACGTCAAGATTTTGACTCTTCAGCCGTTGGTTCGAAAACATGTTTCTCTTCTCCGTTTGAAACGCGCTCTAAAGCATGCCGGCCTTTATTTACACCACAGGCCAAGTCACCCCTGGGGATTTCTTCCCGTGGAAATGCCCCCAGAGCCATCTGTGCGGATTACGGCCGGCTGCCAGCCCCCCGGACACTGTGCCCATGAGTCGCCGCCGGCTTCCCTCCCCTCGAACCGCTGGCCCGGTGACTTGCTTGCCCGCAGAGCGTGGCAGCGGCCCACTTTGTCAATTCCAAGGCTGAGTCTTTCTCTCAAGTACTTGGAGTGTTTCCTCATGCAGACCGGCCCCCGGAGCACGTGATGTTCCTGGCCTCGCCCTCACTGGGTCCCCAGCCTCCAGCCCACCCACTGCGGCCATGCGTGTGAGCCACTGGGGACGTCCCAGCCCCGGTGAGCCCCCCGGGTGACCGCACACCCAGCTGTTGGCACACAGAGAAGAGAATGGCCCAGCTGAGCCCACAATATCGTGACAGAGCCAATATATTTCAGGTGATCTGTTACGTAGTCACAAATCATCAAATGCCCTGGGATCTTGGGGCTGCGAGGACAGAATACCTTAACCTGGATGGTGTGTCCACTGTGGGAATGCATTTCCCGCAGTTCCAGGGCCTGAGATGTCTAAGGTGAAGACACGGGTTCAGGGCCGCCGGGGGGGCTCAGTTGGTTAAGTGTCTGACTCAGGATTTCAGCTCAGGTCATGATCTCATGGTTCATGAGTTCAAGCCCCGCATCAGGCTCTGTGCTTTGGATTCTGTATCTCCCTCTCTCTCTCTCTCTCTCTGCCCCTCGCCTGCCTGCGCTCTCTCTCTCTCTCTCTCTCTTTCTTTCAAAAATAAATGAAAGCACTAAAAATAAATAAACCACAACAACCAAAAGACGGATTCAGAGTCTGGCGAGGCCCTGCTCCCTGGCTGGCAGATGGCATCTTTAGTTGGGGTCCTCACCCGACAGAGAGGGGAGGGGGCTCTCGGGGTCTCCTGGACAAGGGCACTAACTCCATTCATTGGGCCCAACCCCCATGACCTCCTCACCTCCCGAAAGCCTCACCCCCTAAAACCATCACATTGGGGGCTAGGATTTCTACATACAGGTTCGGGATGGGGAGCGGGACACAAACATTCCGTCTGTAACCTCAAGCGACCTCTAAAATCCATATGAAAACATATTCCTGGGGTTGGCTCCTTTCACACAATCACCTAACAGCAAATGCAGACGGCCAACCCTTTGTGTATTTAAATTTTATTCACTTATTTTTTTTATTTTTTAATGTTTTATTTATTCTTTTTAAAGTAATATTTACTACATTTTCTGATGATTTTCTTTAATTCATGAATATTACAATTTTTTCCTATTCAAGATGTGTTAAAATTTTTTTAAATGTTTTATTTATTTTTTTGATACAGAGAGACAGAGCACGCGAGGGGGAGGGGCAGAGAGAGGGAGACACAGAACCGGAAGCAGCTCCAGGCCCTGAGCTGTCAGCACAGAGCCCGACGCGGGGCTCGAACTCATGGACCGTGAATGAGACCCCGACCTGAGCCGACGTCCACCATCAGACACATAACTGAGCCACCAGGGGCCCCAGCTTATACTTTTAAAACAGTGAGGCCAGACCCAATCCTGGACCGATTCAGTCAAAGTCGCCAGGCGTGGGCTCGGGCGCAGGTACTTCAGGAAGCTCTGCCCGCCCTATGCTGTCCTAGCTGGCTGCCCGGGCCTGCGGGCCTTGCCACGGCCTCACTGGATGGCCGGCCGCCGGAGGCAACGCAACGCCTCGTAGCTCCTGGCTTCGCAGTGCCCTTCCCTCTGTGCACAACACCCTTCCCGAACTCCCCCAGGCTAGCAAACACCCATCGATTCGCCGTGGGCATCTCGGCACCAGCATCACTGGAGACCCCATGAGCCTGGGGTCGGGGTAGATGTGGGTCTACCGCTGCCGCAACCAGCAAGGGACTGTCCGGAGGGGAGGGAGACAGAGACAGAAGAAGAGACAGGCTTGACAATGCCTCTTGAGCTCCTGGGGGCCGCCAGCCCGGGAACTAGAGACAACGTTTCCACGGGAACCGAGACCCTCCCCCAGTCCTTACACTTTTGCTACTTTATGAATTGTTTTGTGTTTGTTTTTTGAGAGAGTGAGAGAGAGAGGGAGGGAGGGAAGGAGAGAGAGAATCCTAAGCAGCCTCCACATTCAGCTCAGAGCCTAACGTGGGGCTCGATCTCACTACCTCGATCATGACCTGAGCTCAAATCAAGAGTCGGACGCTCAACTGACCAAGCCACCCAGGTGCCCCTAGATTTTGGCTACTTAGGACTGGGATCTTGCCACTTACCACCAAACAAGTGCCATAAATACATTGTTGCTACTGTTGTGCACTGTATCATTTCAGAAAGTTAAAACCATGGCCTCATGGGACTACACCGGGAGCCTACTCAGCTCACGGGTGAGGGAAGTGGGAGGACCGGAAATGGGGCTCCGAGGAGGACAAGTGACACTGAAGTTACAAGGTCAATAAGGAAAGAACAATGTTAAAGGCCGACGCAAAAGGGGTAATGACCTCTAAGGTGACAAAGTGCGAACGTTTAGGGCTACATGTTCTTCCAGGTGTCGGTCCTTCCCATCTCTGTGGGCCAGAAGCCATCAGGAACGTCCTGATATTCTACAGACCCTCATAGTAAACGCTAAGTCAGACACAGTGACATTTCCCTAGAGCAGCAAACCACCGTGGCCCACATGGGTGATCAGATTTCATTTCAGAAAGGTACATCAACATGTAAACCGCTGGCTGGGGGGAGGGAGGCAGTGAGGGTAGAGAAACAAAAAGACAGAGGACTTGTAGCTAGTTCAGAGCCTGTCACTGAATCCCAAGCCGGAGACGGGTGGTGAACTCCTGGATACAGCCATACCTGAAGCTAGAGGGAATTCACAGACTTCCCAATCAAGCCATCCGGAACAGGACACTGCAGAGAAGCTGGGTAACAGGAGACAGAATTGGAAGATATTGAGGTGACGGACTCCATCAGCTGATGGGCAAGGTGAGAGCCAGGCCATGTCATCCTGGAGCCGATGCAGCCATATTTTTGATGTGTTGGACGGGGCATGCGAGGCAGCCCAGGAGGAGGTGCTGAACTGTGTGCGGAAGCTGTCAGATGGCTTCCAACATGCTGAGAGAGGGAGACGTCAGCCAAGGAAACGACGGCGCTCCTTCCTGAGGCACAAAGTGCACGCCTTGTCTTTCACTTCCATCGACACGCTTCGTGAACACCGGTGTGCAAGGGAAGACCTCGACCGGCGGCAGCACGGTGGCTAAGAACTCCTCACTGCTTCCGAGTTAAATGCTCCCGGGCGTAAACTCCAGCCCTGACCCCACGACAAGAGATGGACTCGTTTTCAGTCTCTGCTTCTTCCTCTGTCATCCTGTGATGACCAGATGACCCTCGGCACGCGGTGAGGCATCGCTTTGAGTGGTGCCTGGTGTACGGTGAGCGTGGTCTGGGGTTGGGGGAGGGGAGATTTGATGATCCTTCCGGGAACTCCCAACAGAGAGACATTTTTTGGCTTGTGGAGTGGATTGTTTCTTTCCAATTGGAGACGCTTTCTTATTTAAAATGGAAGATTGAGGGGCACCTGGATGGCTCAGTTGGTTGAGCATCTAACTTTGGCTCAGGTCATGATCTAAAGGTTCGTGGGTGTGAGCCCCGCATCAGGCTCTGTGCTGACCGCTAGCTCAGAGCCTGGAGCCTGTCTTCAGATTCTGTGTCTCCCTCTCTCTCTGACCCTCCCCTGCTCACACTGTCTCTCTCTGTCTCTCAAAAATAAATTTAAAAAATTTAAATAAATAAATAAAATGGAAGTTTGGAAAAATAAAGCATAATTTCCCTTTTGTAGGTAAGTTCTATGCAGTGCTTGCTCTAGGATTACGTAACAGTGATTTGCATGTAAGATACTACAGCTCCTGTTAACTTCACGGGACGGTAGCCTTCCAGGAGGGGGGGAGGGGCGCCCCTGACCTGCCATTGCTGGTCCCACTACTGCCATGACCTCAGATAAATGGGAAGATGAATCAGAGGTAGGAGATGGCAGCTCCAGCCTCCTTTAAAAAATCTAGGCGCGACTTCCCCCACTCCCCACTCCCGGAGTCACGGAACCTCCCCGGGAATCGCAGATCCCAATAAAGGCCTTCTTGGCTCCCTAACGTGGTCTCTTTCTTTCCTCTCATCTCTGCCTCCATCTATTAAATCTTACATTTGGTGCCAAAACCTGGGAGAGGAGATTTGAGTCCCCAGCTTTGTGCGGGGGGGGGCCACTCCTCTCTTGAGCGGACTGTGTGTGTGTGTGTGTGTGTGTGTGTGATCGTCTCCATAGCTCCACCGGACTGGATCCTATGGAGCCTGAGTGGGCCCCAACCTGCGGTTCCGTGGTGACCTCATATGACTAAGGGCAGAATCAGAACTGAGTTCTGATCCATGACAGGGGTTTATACTGTCCTGCCAAAGCCAAGGGGCACCTAATTCTCCGCGAAGGGAGTGGCCAGGAGGGCACAGCGAATGTCCTGCGAATGTCCTCCTAAGTTTCCCATCTCCCTGTCCTGTTACTTGCTTTCCGCCTGTACAAACTTCCCTAACAAAGGAGATAAGAGCCCCTTGCTGAGCGCTCTCCTTTGATCCAATCTGATCCGACCCGATCCATGACCTCGCCTTGGTGCCGAAAGAAAACCGGAAAGCTGCCCCTGCCGGGCTCAGGCCTTCCTGCAAAGCTCAGCAGCCAGTTGGGTGAATGTGAATGTGCAACTCAGTCTGGCAAGCCTGCCGAGTGTCTATGGCGGCACTGGAACCGCTTCCGATCGAACTGGTATCCAGATTCACCAACCGTGCCGCTACCCACCTGCGGCTGGTTCGCGGGTCCTGTCTCATTCCGACCACAAACCCAGATCATCACGCCGTCCCCATCTCAGCCGGAAGTAGCCAGAGACCTGACGCCGCCCCATAACACCAAAAAGGTCGGAATGTAAGAGTTACCTTAAGATGGCGACCGGGCGGCCATTTTGCTGTGGATTGGAAAAAAACACCGTGCACCTATGACCCCCATCCCCCCCACCTGCAGACCTGGAATGTTCTGCGCCAGTTTGAAAACAGCCAACCATGAAGCCCCAGCTTCCCATCACCCTGACAGAGGAGGCAACCTATCCCATCCCGCCACGTCCCTAAAGTGCCCTTATTTGGTGGTCTGCCCTCCCAGGACCAGACCGGAAGTCTTTCACCCATAAAATACCATGCCCCTCCCTTACCAGGCGCGACTTCCCTGACTCCCCACTCCTGGAGTCACGGTCACGGAACCTCGCCCGGAATCGCAGATCCCAATAAAGGCTTTCTTGGCTCCATAAAAAAAAAAAAAAAAATCCAGTCCCCTCTGGGGCGCCTGAGGCTCCGTCGGTGAAGCGGCCGGCTTCGCCCGGGTCGTCATCACCCAGTTTATGAGTTCGAGCCCCGTGTTGGGCTCTGTGCTGACAGCTCGGAGCCTGGAGCCTGCTTCAGATTCTGTGTCTCCCTCGCTCTCTGCCTCTTGCCTGCCTGTGCTCTGTCTCTCTCTCTCAACAATAAATACCCATTAAAGATTTTTTTAAAAGACCCAGTTTTTTTTTTTAATTTATTTATTTTGGAGACAGAGACAGAACACAAGTGGGGGAGGGGCAGAGATAGAGAGGGACACACAGAATCTGAAGCAGGGTCCAGGCACCGAGCTGCCCGCATAGAACCTGACGCCGGCTTGAACCCACAGACTGCGAGATCGTGACCTGAGCCGAAGTTGGACACTTAACCCACTGAGCCCCCCAGGTGCCCTGATCCGGTTTGTTCCAATTCCTTCCAATCATAAAGGCAATTTGAGCTGATGTGGTAAAGAGGGTAAAACAAAGTAGAAAAAATAAAAACACTTCCTTTCTCTTTAAAGAAAAATGCTGTTGGCGTTTTGGTATATAACCTCTAAAACTTTTTTTTAATGTATTTATAACAGAACAGTGAGAATTTCATTGAATTCCACGATGCGTATAAAACACCCAATACAGTGCCTGACCTTCAGCTACCGCGTGGGAAAGAAGCGTTACAGTGATTACTACCGGGCATCAGATTTTGTATCCGGCTTCTCCCATGGAACGATTCTTCCATTTTATTAAAAAGAGGGAAAACCCTCATCAACATCATGCTAAGTGATTGTACAATATTCCGTCCTGTGCAGGTTTCTGACACATATATTGTTTCTAATTGTTCACTCTTAATGAATATTAATGAACATCTTCATGCTTAATGTCTCTTCTACGATTCACGTTGTCACATTGTACTGGTCAGGCTTTTCCAGAGAAAAAGAACCAACAGGCTGTGTGTACACAGAGACAGACATTTATTTGGAGGAATTGCCTCCTGTGATTATGGAGGTTGGCGAGTCCAGAATCTGCAGGATGGGCTGGTGGGCTGGAGACCCCGGGGAGGGGCTGATGGTGCAGTTTAAGCCTGAGGACAGTCTACTGGAGAAGTCCCTCTTGCTCTAGGAAGTTTCGTCTTTGTTCCAGCAAGGCCTTCACCTGATCGGATGAGGCCCACCCACACAGTGGAGGGCATTCTGCTTCACTCATTGTCCACCAATTTAAATGTTAAGCTCATCAAAAAAAATTTTTTTTTTCACAGAAAAGAGCCAGAGTAACATTGGACCAAATACCTGGACACATAAAAATTAACCGGAGTAGAGGCATGAACTAAATCAAGAGTCTAGACCTCCACTATCAAAAGCCAGACCTGAAAACAGAGTAACCATATCGGGGCGCCTCGAGGGGCTCCCTCGGATGAGCATCTGATGTGATCTCGTGGTTCGTGGGTTCGAGCCCCAGGTTGGGCTCTGTGCTGACAGTTTGGAGCCTGGAGCCTGTTTCGGATTATGTGTCTTTCCCCCTGCTCTCAAAAATAAACATTAAAAATTGAAAAAAAAAAAAACCCCATAGTAACCACATCAAGCCACTGTCCTCCATGGGGAACAGATCTTAGCAGGCAGCTGACCATCTTCTCTGGTATCTCTGGCATCTCTCCAGGCGAGCGATGAAACAGTCAGATCTTAGACGGTCAGGGTGGACGGACACGGGAATCGTCGAGCTCCCCATTTCGCAAAGGGTGACGTGCTGCACACGGTTTCTGCAGGTGTCAGTGGAGCAAAAACGGGGAGGGGGCCGGGCCGGGGGCCCAAAGCTGGGGGGGCGGGGGCGGGCATTGGTTTAAGCCAAGGCAGACGGGCACCCTGGATGCACCTTGCGGAGGCTGCTGCGCACACGTGTGTCCCCGGGTGTGCCTCTCCCAGGGGGTGGATGCTGTCTCCGGCATTGCCCACACCCTTCCTGACCAGAGCTCCTTTAGGCAGCTGCTTGGGGCGCCGGGGCTTCTCCGCAGCTCACGCTGAGAGCCGCGAATCGCCTCCCTCCGTCTCGGCTCACAGCCCAGGACACGGACCTAGCAGCCGAGGGGCCCTGCCCCGGCGGCGGGGGGCAGGCAGGCGGGCGGGCGGCAGGTGGAATCCACGTTCCTGGCCTCGCACATCCCAGAGCCGTGGGCCGGCCCCGCTCCGCCGCGTGAGCCCTGCTGGAGGCCGACTTGGTAGGAACACTGGATTGGAATCCAGATCTTTGGAACCTCGGCCTGGAACAAAACGCCCCGTGGCCTTGGTTATGTATTTTTAGCTCCGGAGGATGACAGAGGCAGGGCTGCCGTGGCCCCTGGGGAAGATGAGTCACTAGTGTGGCGTGCCCGCTCAGAGGACTCCGTCGGGCTGGAGGAGGCTGTCGACCGTTCGAGGGTGGGGCCACGCCGGAGCTTCCGGTCCACGCCAGAGCTTCCGGCCACGTCAGCAGGAAGTCCGCAGGCGGGGTTCACGGCCTCTGGGAGACGGCAGGCGTGTGGCCCTGCACGAGTTTGCTCCCAGACCCAGCTGCCCCCAGACTGGGCTGAGCTCGAGCAGAGAGGAGCCCCGGGGCCGGGGTTCAGCCGCTGCAAACCGGCCACGACTGTCATCCATGCGGCAGACGCTCGCAGCCCAGGCGGGCCTGTGGCTGGAGACCGGGGACAGACCCCTTCGGAGGGCGGGGGTCCCCCATCGAGCGTGCAACATGCTCACCAGGAGGGCTTGTGAGGACACACGTGGCTGGGCCCGGCCCGGGAGTGGCTGGCTGGGCCGCCCCGGGGAGCCCCCCACGGTCCCAGGGATGCTGAAGTCGCCGGTCCAGGGGACCATGGTTGGAGGACCACTGTCCTGACCACCCCGCCCCTCCAGAATTGCTGCCCCACAGGCCTAGAATGAATGCTGCCTCGGTTCCCATCATTTTGTCCCCAGCTTTAAATTTTTTAAAGTTTATTTATTTTTAGAGAGAGAGTGTGAGTGGGGGAGGGGCAGAGAGAGGGGGAGAGAGAGCGAATCCCAAGCAGGCTCCGCAGTGTCAGCGCAGAGCCCAATGCGGGGCTCGATCTCACAAAGCCGTGAGCTCATGACCTGAGCCAAATACAGAGTCAGACGCTTCACCAACTGAGCCACCCTGGGCGCCCGCATGGTGGTCATTTTCGAGCAGTTGAAAGAAAGGAAGGAGCCAGGTGCATGTTAGAACCTGTGCACTGCTAACTTGGGGCGTGGGGGCTGGGAGCCCTTGGCCACCGTGTGGGAAGTCGGGGTGCGGCCACCACGTGGAGAACCCAGAGACAGAGGCCGAAGTGCCTGGACGGGGAGGGAGGCAAGGGGAGGAGGAGACACTGGGAGCGGGGTGCTGGAGGAGCCCCATCTTGCGGTGAGCCTCCAGAACCGATTCCTGACCTTGACTGCTCGCGTGAGACCCGGGGTGGGGGTCGGCCTGCCTCGCGGGGCCCGGTCGACTCCGCAGAGTAAATGCTTATCATTTAAAGCCGCTACTTGGGAGAGGTTTCTTACCCCCTGCAGATAAGACCCCTTGTCCTCCGCCTTTCCGCCTCACCACCTACATCACCTGCCTTGTCTAAAGTCCTGGGTTCGAGAGAAGGCAAGGCAAGACCAGCGCTGAGCAGCGGGGGCTGGGCGGGGTGGGGGTGGGGGACTAAGGGAATCCACCTTCGGGAGGATGATGTAGCCCAAGCCTGGGCATCTTCATCCGGAAGCCGGGAAGGGCGTCATTTCCGCCCTTAGATTCTTCTCAGGCCGAAGGAAGGACCCCTGGCAAGTTGGGCAGCTGGCGGCCGGGGGCCTGCTGGGGGCGGCTCACTGGCCTGGAGGCAAATTCTAGTTCAGGTTCCAGGGTGTGATGGGCACGTGGGCACTGCCCCCCATCCTCAGATGCCAGTTGCTAAAGGTGCAGGGAAAAAGGTGCTCCGGAGCGTGATCCGGCCTGTGTGCGGGCGGCGGCCTCGTGAAACCCCAGCCGCGCAGAGCGGCCACATTTCCTTCTTGGGCCCATGGGACATAAAGCAGACTCCGTTCTCACAGAAACGTTCTGCTGTTTTTCTGATAAAGATAATAAATCGTATGCCATCAGCTATGTTTCTTTCCCTTGGTTTCTGTTTTTCTTCTCTGATCAAATTACCCCAACGGACACGAGTTTAAGCAAATGGCTTCATTTCAGGTCACAGGACTTCGTGCTGCCATCAAGGCTCTGAATGAAATTCCTAGCAAAATACAGTAATTAGAAGCAGAATGAAAGCAGCCTCGGAACGCCCAGCCCCCCACGGTCCTGAAGGGCAGTCTGGTTAATTTCCAAATTATCCTTGGGCTCAACATGCAAGTTCTTTTTCACTCGGGCAGAAAACACAGGCCTGGAGATCATTACAGTAACCACACAAGACTGGGAGTGTAATTATAAAATAAACCAGACCCCGGCAGGCAAGTCCTTTTGATGTGTTTTGAGAATTGAATATTCAGGATGGCATTAAAAACAAAGGAAAAAAACCCCCGACACGCGGCAAATGAATTAAAAAGAGGTAAGACATGGAAGCCTGTTGAGTGTCATAAAATTACAAAGACAAAAGCAACAAATTAACACACAAACACACACAGCTACAGATTGTGGTAACATAAGTAGCCAGAACATACCCGAGGAATTACTTCGTCGCCAAATATCTTACTGATTTTCAAAGGGGGGCGCCGGTGACTGACTTCAGCTCACCCCAAGGGTTCTGAGTCTTCCTTCGGTGCAGGCAAGTCACTCCGACCGAGTTCCTTTTCTCAGAGGACATGGACACGGAAGGTTTATCCCCTCGGCCCCACTCCACCACCCAATCTGTACATTCATTTACCTCTTTGACTTTTTTTTTTAAATGTTTTTCTACTTATTTTTGAGAGACAGAGAAAGACAGCTCGAGCAGGGGAGGGTCAGAGAGAGACACAGAGAGAGAGAGAGAGAGGGAGACACAGAACCCAAAGCAGGCTCCAGGCTCTGAGCTGTCAGCACAGAGCCCGACGCAGGGCTCGAACCCACGAACTATGAGATCATGCCCTGAGCCGAAGCCGGACGCTTAACCGACTGAGCCCCTCAGGTGCCTCTCATTTACCTCTTTTAATGAAGGCAACCAACAGACAATTTCTTGAGACCTCAACACTTCTATTCACGTTAAAAAACAGAGGAACTGACCTCCAAGCAGGGGGCAGTCAATCTGTAAAATGTGAGACGGTTCACTGTTAACGGACATCATGTTGACATGTCTTTAAAACGAAGAGGTGGCAGGGAGTGGCTGAGGCCCCGGCGAGCAGTGACCCGTATGAGGCAGGTGACGACCAGACCAGTCCTCGGGGACGGCTTCCCCTCTGTGCGCACCGCTGAGGCAGGAGCTTCGGGAGAAACGCAACAGTATCTTTAGGGGGTGAGGACGTCTTCCCGTCAACCCAGCGCCCTCTAGCTCCGCTGGGGCCTACAGAGGTCACGGTCACGGGCCACGCGGGGCCACGCGGGACCTTGTAAAATTCAAGAGTCATAGATGAGATGGCAGCCGCGGAGGAGAGCAAGATCTGAGACAAAGCCACCGGAGGCTGGTGAGACCCGGCCGGCCCCAGGGGGTGGGGGAGGGGGTGGGGAGCGAGGCGGAAAACCCCAGGGTTGTTAGCAAACGGTATCAAAAAGTGTCAAAACATTTTTAAAAACTTGAAAAATTGCCAGTCTCGGCCATACGTGCAGGGCAGGACCTCCCGGTGCCCTTGGAGCCGCCCGACACTCCAGGCGTTTACTCTGCCGGCAGGACCCTCCCGTCCCCTCCCCTCCAGAGACCGGAGGTCCCTCACTTCCCACGGCGCTCAAAGCCACCGAAAGGTCACCCTGACCCCTCAGCCAGGGACTTCAACCGCAGGTGAGCCCGCTCGAGCTCCGAGTAGGGACCCTAGACCTCGCCCCCTCCACCCTACACTGAACACCGCTTAGGGCTGGCTTCTGGGGTTTCTGCTAAGTCACCAAGAGGTCACCTTGTCGTTAAGGAGCAAGGGGAGGGGCATCTCACCATATAAATACACACGAGAGAGGTTCTACGTGGATCAAGACCCGGGAGTCCTGCCTGGCCACCTTTCTAAAGCACAAAAAAGTCAGCACTTAACATCTTCACGAATCTGCGTGTCATCCTTGTGCAGGGGCCATGCTAATCGTCTCTGTCTCGTTCCCTGTCTCGTTCCGATTTCAGTACGTGTGCCGCCGAAGCGAGCACAACATGTAACATCTAACACGTGGAAACCACCACCCAGGGAGCCTCACACACAAACAAGGTGCGAAGACGGGCTCCGTGCGTCCCGACGGCAGGGAGATGACGGCGAGCCTCGGCGCTGCTTCTACGTTCCTTCCTGCTGGTCTTCAGCAAACGGGGTTCGGACGTGGGGGAGGAGCAAACTCAAAACGTACAAGGACGGTGAAGTCAGAGCTCTGGTTCTTGCAGAGTGAGAAAAAAAAACCCCAACCCCCCACGGAGGCCCATGGCACTTATTTGTCAAGATCACAAGCCGGGATCCGGGTGTCCTCCCAGCCAGAACACGGTGCTGCTGGGTCCCGGGGTGACTGCCCCCAAATCCCGTCTGTGGGGCTGCGGCCGGCATCCACAGCACCCGGAGTCTGCAGTTCAAGGGCCACCTGCAGGGGGGGACGCCCCCCTCGATGGGCGGAGAAGACCCTTTTCTCCCATCCTCGGCTGGACTGCCCACGGCACAGTGGTCTCCATCTTGGCACCTCGGATGGCTGTCATGGGTCCCACTGCTGTGCCCAGGCAGGTGCCGCTCCTCGGTCACGAGGCTCTTTTCCACTGACCCCTACGAAGGGCTCTGAAACCTGTTGTACCACAGCGAGGCAACCCCCAATCACGTGTTTAGTTTATGAAAAGAAACTTATCACACGTACCTTTCAGAGAACGCTCCTCACGCTGAGTATTAGATTCTAAGCCAGGTAAATGACAAAGGGCCTTCAGAATGACAAGAGTGACGTCACGCAGCGGGCTGGGCAGGGCGCTGCACGGAATCCAGGAATCCACGAGGCCCAAGAAAATCAGAAGGGCGGCCGCCGCCGCACCCCTACCCGCGGACACGCCCTGGTAGTCCAAAATAAAAGAGCTGGCTCACATTAAACATTGATGGTGCTTCTCTTCCCAAGGTCAATGCCATCCTGCTCCCCAAGGCACATGTGGACTCTTCCCCGCCTGCCCCTGGAGCCTGGTCGGACAACCAGCCACCTCTTTGTTCATGAGTTGAGGCTGAGCTGGGGAGAAAAAAGACCACGTGTTCCATGCCTTCTAAAGGGTCTTCAAATAATGAAATCTTTCCTGGAATAGGAAGGAGGTGGACTATCCCAAAGTCAGGGGGAAGTTTTGCAAAAGACGTTTTGTGGAGGGTCGCACTAGATAGGAGACAAAAAATGGGTTTCAGGCTCAAGAAGTTTGGAAAATGCTGGGTTGATGGAACGCTAAGCTAACTAATGCAGGACTTCTCAGAGCCTTTAATACACCGAAGTATGGTGGAGCTCCAAGAGGAGCCTACAAGGTTTTTGGTTTGTCAGTATGCCTTGCAGAACCTCCCAACAAGCCCCTGGGGACCTCCACGTGCACAGAGCTAGCTGAGTCAGCGGACCGCTCCCCCCACTCACAGACGGCAACCGTGCGGGTGCTGAAACTTTCACCGCTCAAGCCGCTCAAGATCACAGTAATCCTTTACGGGAAAGGAAAAGAAGGACACAGGAGGCAATTCTGTTTTTGAAGGAAATAACGGAGACGCACAGGCTAATCAAGGTGAAGGACCCATTTTGGGGTGTTCTCATCTCCGCAACCACATCTGTCGGGGCATCGACGGCAAACGCCTCCCTCGGCTCGTGATAAAAAACGAGAGTGCGCTTTTCCTCCCGTCGCCCCTGTGTCCACAGCGGCGTGGGCAGGAGTCCCCAACTCGCCTCCGAGGGCACGCGCCCTTAGGGACGCCTGCAGGGACCCGTCCGGGACTGTCACGTGTCTCCGGGAGGGGCGGAGGGCGCAGACTGAAGCGGCCGCGCCCTGCGATCCTGACCCGCCGCCTGAGTGCGGGGTCAGCCAGGACTTGCGAAGGAAATGACTGAGCAGCCCACGGCTGAGCTGGGGGGACCTGCCGGCCTCCTGGGGAGCGACGTGCGCT
>NC_043715.1:3718158-3731242 GCF_006229205.1 Suricata suricatta
TTGGGGTCTCTGTGTCCCCACTCACAAACACGGATGCACTTGACCTTGCCTGTGGCGGCCAAGTGTGGCCAGTCATCCCAGGAACTGCGTGAAACCCAGCTTCCGGGCACCCCCTCCGCCCCGCCTCCTCGCAGTGTTAGCATGGGTAAGTCTGACGTGGGGCCCAGGAATCTGGATTTTGTAAAAGCTCCGCCGAGTGGGGGGAGGTGTGGACTGGGGGGGGTCTGCCCCTAGTTTCTCTGTGTGACCCTCCCCCGGGGGACTCCCAGGGGGACAGCGGAGGGCTGTGGGGGTGCCCCTGGGGATTCGCAATGAGGGAAGAGCCCCTGCACAGGCAGGAGGGTCTGTGTCCTGCCTGGACCCCGGGTTTGATTATTCAAGCAACATAATACGTAAAACTATATAGAATATTTAATCGGTTACTGTGCTATCATAGAAATACCAAGGATCATAAAAGTAAAAAAAGCTGCTAAGAAGTACAGAATGGTTCCGGGCGCTACGAGAAGCCGCTGCCGGTCCACACCCCGGGGCAGGCCGGTGCCGGGTGCCCTGGAGGCCACGCGGGGCGGGGGCGGGTCACCGGCCCGGGTCCTGATGCCTCCTGCCCTTGCCCTTCTTCTTCGTGCCCTCCAGCCGCGGCGTGAGGGCGCACACGCAGGCGGACACGCCGGCGATGGCCTTGGGCAGGTCGGTGCCCCTGGTCCACTTGTCCTTCTCGCGGTCGTACACCTGCACGGTCTTGGAGAAGGCGGTGCTCTCCCAGCTGTAGCCGCCCAGGATGTAGATGCGGCCCTGCCACACGGCCACGCCCGACTCGCTGTTGGCGTGCAGCAGCGGCGCCACGCGCGTCCACTGGTTGCACTGCGGGCTGTAGGCCTCCACGCCCAGCACGTCGAAGCGCTCCATGGACTCGATGCTGTCGTCGCTGCCGCCGATGGAGTAGATGCTGTCGCCCAGGCTGCACATGCTGTGCCAGCCGCGCGCCGTGGTCATGGGCCGCCGCTCCTCCCACACGTCCGTCCGGTGGTCGTAGCACAGGAGGTTCTTGCGGTAGGGGCCGATCTGGTAGTCGTGGCCGCCGGAGATGTACACGAAGTCTTTGTAGATGGTGCCCGCGTGGCCGTAGGTGAACCTGCGGAGAGACAGAGGGACGGGCGGGGACACGGAGGGGGCTCAGTGCGGCCGGGGCTCCCGCGTTCCCTCTTCCAAGGGGGCGGGGAGGGGCCGTGCGGGGAGCACACGCCCCCTGCACACTTCGCAGACGCAGCGGCCACGGGACAGGAAGCAGCAGGGCAGGCGGGAACCTGGCCCTGGTGGCCGGGCTGTGCCCGCCCTCCGTGTCGGGATGGGGACAACCACAAGGCCGGTCCCTCTCCTAAGAGCAGTGGGCCCATGTGACCGAGGCACTCACGGGCTCCCCTTCAGAGTACTCGGCTAACAGGAGGAACAGAGTAGTACCATCTCAACTCTGAGATTCCAGAAAAGGCTACGGGGCAGCGGCAAATCCGCGGGTGCCTGGGGCTCGGGGCTCGGGTGGATGAGTGCATGGGGCACGAGAGGCCGCAAGGCTGGGAAGCCGCTTGGCGGGACCTGAGAGGGTGGGGCCGTGCCCCTGCACGTCTGTCCAAACCCACAGCACAGGCGACACCGCAGCCTTCCTTTAGCGAGGACCTCGGTTAGGGTCACGCGGCCACGTGGCCGCATCAGTTGTAACAAATGTAGCGCAGGGGGGCACGAGCTCGGAGGGGGAGGGTCTGTGGGAACAGTCTGCAGCTTCTGCTCCGTTTTCTGGGTGCGGAAAACCCTCTAGCAAGCGCGTGTGCAGGGGCGCCCGGGGGGCTCCTTTGGTGAAACGTCAGGCTTTGGCTCAGGTCATGATCTCACGTTCGGGGGTTTGAGCCCCGTGTTGGGCTCTGTGCTGACAGATTCTATGTGTCCCTCTCTTTCTGCCCCTCCCCTACTCGGGCTCTCTCTCTCTCTGCCCTTCCCCCACTCATGCTCTGTCTGCCCCCCTCTCTCAAAAATAAACATTAAAAAAAAAAAAACTTTAAAAAAAGTGCCATTTTTAAAAAGACTGAGGGGCACCTGGGTGGCTCAGTCAGTTAAGCGTCCGGCTTCAGCTTGGGTCATGATCTCATGGTTTGTGGGTTCGAGCCCCACGTCGGGCCCTGTGCTGACAGCTCGGAGCCTGGAGCCTGCCTCAGATTCTGTGTCTCCCTCTCTCTCTGACCCTCCCCTGTTCACATTGTCTCTGTCTCTCAAAAATAAAAATATTAAAAATAATAAGGAGTAAAATAAAATTTTAAAAAGACCGAAAAGGGAACAACAGAACCCAAGTGCAAACAGGTGACCCGAGAAAGGGAGGATGTTTGGGAGCCTAGCTGCAGGGGGAGGCAGGGGGCGGGGGGTGGGGGCGTCTGGGGCGGCAGCCTTGAGCAGATGGCAGCGCCTCCGCCCCGGGCCTGGGCTGTGGGCTCACGGAAGCGCGTTACCCACACGCACTCCACCGAGGAAGGAAAAAATCGAGTTTACTCTAGCGTGCACGTGCAGGGAATCGCTCCAGCTGGCCCTAAGTGATGGCCACGAAGGCCCTGATCACTATCATTGAGGCTCACTCCTCCATCTGTAAAATGGGACGATAGAAAAAGTGCCTAAACCCAGGGAGCCCACAGGTCCTGGTCTGCCTCTGCAGGGTCGGTATTCATAGCTAGTGCTGCCCGGTCACAGCCATCCTGGTTTGGATGGCGGATCACATGGGCACTTGCCTCCACCACACCAGGTCCCTGTGGGTCTCAAGGGACTCGTCACAGAAAGCCCTTGGCCCCGTGGTGACACGTGGTAACCAGTAGCTTCTATCCCAACTGTCTGAGGCGCTGCTCCATCGGCTCCTCAGAACCTCCACAGGAAGGCGTGGGGGGGGGCGCTGAGGGCTGTGGACACAGCACCACATGCTTACACGGCGACCCGTCTGGCTGCCGGGGACTCGTTCCCCCAGGCAGCGGTTCAGAACCCGGCCTGCACCTCCTGCTGAGTCTGTCGGGGGGGGGGGGCGGGTTACAGGTGCTCTCGAAAGCACACGTCCACACGGGGCCCTGAAGAGGAGGGGCCCTGAGCCCCAGGCGCTGGATGCCATGGGGGGGTGCTCCTCAGGAATAGGAAGCAAGTGTCACCACACCCGCCATGCCGATGGAGAGAGAACAGCGTGAAGACACTGGCTCGTGTCATAGATCTGTCACCTCTGGGACCAACCCCGGTACGCTCGGGGACATTTCTCAGGAAAGCCCCCACTATCTGAACTTGACGCTCTCTCCTGAAGCTCCGGAAGTGCACAGACTCGGAAACTGGGGGAGACCTGTCCTGGCAGCAGAGGTGACATTGCACTTGGATGGTCTGTCCCTCGATTTGTCCACACCACGCCCTCCGGGCCCCACCGTCTACCCAGAGTTATTTACAGGCCAGGAGATTTTTCCTGAAATCAGAGGCCAAAATGTCTAGAAAACGAGGTGGACAACTGGAACCCCAAAGCCGTCATGTCTGGAGACTCCCGCCACACCGCTCAGTCCCCAGTCACCTTGGCAAGCCGGCCACGTAGGACCAGGAGTCGGTCTTGGGGCTGTACGTCTCCACTGAAGAGAGAGCTCCATTCTCGTTCCGGCCACCAACGGCCACCAGCATGTCTTCGATGGAGGCCAGGTAGAAGTCCACACGGCGCTGGCTCATGGAGGCCACCTGTGGGGGCGGGACACCTGTGCCTTCCCCTCCCCAGACCCGGACAGGAGGCCACCTGTGGGGGCGGGACACCTGTGCCTTCCCCTCCCCACGCCCGGACAGGAGGCCACCTGTGGGGGCGGGACACCTGTGCCTTCCCCTCCCCACGCCCGGACAGGAGGCCACCTGTGGGGGCGGGACACCTGTGCCTTCCCCTCCCCACGCCCGGACAGCGTCGACATGGAGCACTGGGTTTCCCAGTGCGCGCTGTGGGACACGGAGCCCAGGAAGGTCAGGCAGTGGCCAAGTGCACTTGGGGGAAGGGAGTCATCCCTGATGAAAGAGGGGCTCTTTAGATGGGACATCCCAGAGTTCCCAGAACCCTCGAAACACTGCAAGTCCCCCCAGAAGGGGATGGAGAACACAGGTCCCCAAACCTGTCTGGCCACATGGCTGACCCTGTGCACTCGAATCTCACAGAACACGGAGTTCAGAACTGCCAGCTTAGCGGTTTCCCAGAATAAAAGTTCATCCCTCCTCTCGCTCCCCCCACACCAGACAGTTGTAAAATTAATGCTGATCACTACTGTGTCAACGGACACAAAGGGAATATCAACAGGAGAATAAAAAGCAAAAGACTCAACTTTTTTTTTTTTAAATAATTCAAGCTGGGGCACCTGGGGGGCTCAGTCAGTTAAGCGTCTGACTTCGGCTCAGGTCATGATCTCACCACTCGTGGGTTTGAGCCCCATGTCAGGCTCTGTGCTGACAGCTCAGAGCCTAAAGCCTGCTTTGAATTCTGTGTCTCCCTCTCTCTCTGACCCTCCCCTGCTCACACTGTCTCTCTCTCTCTCTCTCTCTCTCTCTCTCTCTCTCTCAAAACTAAATAAAACATTTAAAAAGTATTTAAAATGATTCAAGCAGAACCAGAAATGAACGCAGCCCCAAAGGCGCCCGTCCCCGTAGGCTGCCACCTCTCCGGAGCTTCGGGGGACGGTCCGCTCCGAGCTGCAGGCCTTACACACAGGAGGGTGGATTTAAATTTGTGAGAGTAAAACAGAAAGGCCATCGCAGCCCATTCTGCATTTTGCCCTCAGATCAAATTACCAAGAGAAGCAAAAACGCTGAGGGATTACCATAACGACAGACCGACTTTTGAGGGGGGTGGCCCGGAGAGGGGCTCATGGGGGGAGAGGGCCACCTGCCCTTCGCGGGGGCTCGCTGACCCCCACGGGCCCCAGCCTCTGACCTCGGAATGCCTGTGCCCTCCCGCCCCCTTTCCGGAGGCAGAGGCTGGAGTGTGGAGGGCGAGGAAGAAGTGTGACATCCCCAGGGAGCGCTGGCCCGGCTGGGGAGGGACCTGGGCCTGACGCCGAGCCCCGCGGGCCAGAAGTCGCCACGCCTGCTGGGCCACGTGTGAGGCTCGGTGGCCTCCTTAAACCAGCTCCAAACCTCTGCCAGAGGGGGAGCTCTGGGGAGACTCTGAGATGGGGGGAGGGGACTGCGGGGACTCTGGGTCAGACCTCTAGGCTGGCACCTCCCCAGCAGCGGGGCCACCCGCCTCCTGTGGCCATTGATGCTCAGACATAAATTAGTTACAAAGTAGTAAAATAGAAACTTTAGTCCTTCGGCGCCGCGGGCCCGTTCTGAGCGCTCAGTCACCACACATCGCTGGCGGCTGGGGCACCGACGACAGAGCCCAGGCCCGGGGCGCTGTCTATCCCTGCAGAAAGTTCTAGCAGAGAGCCCCCAGCAGGACAAGACAAGGACTGCGCCTGCGCGGGCGGGCAGGGCGTGGCTGGGGAAGCGTGGGAACTCGGCGACCCGCCCCGTTCCCGCCACACCCCTCCTCAGGAAGCAGGACAGGTGGGTGGCCCGGCCGAGAGAGCGAGGGGCAGTCAAGGCTGCGGGGTAAGAGCCCGAAAGTCCTCGAGAGTAAAGAAAGAATCCGGCTTGAACCTCACCTTGATCCACTGTTTACAGCGGGGGTCATACCTATAAAGGAGATTGGACGCCGCGTCCCCTCCGTTGTCCCGGGAGAAGCTGCCGCCGGCGATGAAGATGAAGCCCCCTAGCACGGCGACGCAGTGGTGGCTGCGGCGGGCCGGCAGCGGCGTCTCCTTGACCCACTGGCCGCTCTGGGCGTCCAGGTAGCAGGTGTCGTCGCTGAGCTCCAGGCAGCGCTCGGAGACCTCGCCGCCCACGAAGAGCAGGCGCTCCTCGGGGGTGCGCAGCGCCGTGCGCTTGGTCTGCAGCACGGGCTGCGCGGCCAGGCTGTTGTGGTAGCGCACCGCCTCCTCGATGAAGCCCTCGCAGCCGGCCTCCCGCGGCAGCAGCGCGCACACGGCCGGCTTGACGCGGTGCAGCAGGTCGTTCTTGGGGATGAGCGGGAAGCGGATGTTCTCCAGCACCCGGTAGGCGTGCGCCTCGCGCTCCGGCTGCTGCGTGAGCCACTGCAGCGCCGCCTGCAGCAGGTCGTGCTCGCACTCGCGCTGCACCTCGCTGCTGCTCAGGTACGCGCACAGCTTCTGCATGGACACGCTGCGCAGGAAGTCGGGCGTGAAGGACAGCGTGCCGAAGCGGCTGAGGACGAAGCCGTCGATGAAGGCGTCCAGCCGCTTGAGGCTGTAGATGGAGGCCAGCTCCTGCAGGTACAGGTAGTTGTCCTCGCTCACCTCCTGCTCCAGGTACTCGCAGCAGAAGTCCACGGCCGTCCACACCTGCAGCAGGTGCGCCGTCTCCAGGACGTGGTCGATGTTGCCGCCGTCCAGCGCCAGCTCCCCGCCGTACAGGAAGTCCACCACGGCCTTGAGGCCGACGTAGGAGGCGCCGACGAGCTCCACCTCCTTCTGGAAGGCCTCGCGCATGCCGATGGTGAACATGGAGTTGAAGTAGTCGCTGCACACGGCCAGCAGGTTGCGGTGCGCCGGCACGCGCTGCTCGTCCGCCACCAGGACCACGTCGCAGAAGAGGCCGCGGAGCCGCTGCTCGTTCAGCCGCTGCAGCACTGCGGTCGAGTGCTCGGCCCAGTGGTACACCTGCGGCCGAGAGCACGCGTCAGGGGCCGGCCGGCGCCCCTCACCCCTGCCCGCCCCCCACCGCAGGGTTCCGGGGTCAGCCCGTGCCTCACAGCCAGCACCCCCGCACCGAACAAAACGGGATGAGTCCCAGCTCCCTGCAGGGCACAGGGGGATCCTGAGGGCACCCTGCAGGCCCTCTTTCTTCACAAGTGCCAGTTCCTAAAAGGGCGCCAGGCTGGCTCAGTAGTGCCCACACGAGACTCTTGATTTCAGGGCTATGGCTTTGAGCCCCACTTTTCTTTTAGTTTTTTTTTTTTTTTAATGTTTATTTACCCTTGAGAGAGACAGAGCACGAGTTGGGGAGGGGCAGAGAGAGAGGGAGACACAGAATGCGAAGCAGGATCCACGCTCTGCGCTGTCAGCACAGAGCCCGATGCAGGGTTCAAACTCACGAACCAGGAGACCATGATCTGAGCCCATGTCAGACGCTCAACCAACTGAGCCCCCCAGGCGCCCCACCAATACAATCTTAAAAAACAAAAACGTAGCCTATCAAATGTAATTTCTAAAAATGTAACCATTTTTCTTTCCTTCCTACCTTCTTTATTTATAAATACAATCCCTAAAGACTTAATTTCTCTTCTTCACTCGACTTTCCTTTTTCTTTCTAAGTACAATCTGGAAAGTCTTGTTTTTTCTCTCCCCGCCCCTTTCTTTCTTACTGTGGGTCATGAGCCCACAGGCTTCAGAAATCGCTTGGGCGTAGCCTCCAACCTCAGACAGAATCTGGGTTGGAATCCCAGAGCTGCTCCTTAGTAGCCGTGTGATCTTGGGAAAGCCACGAGAAGCCACTGAGCCCCCCATTCCTGGCCTCCCGAGTGAGGATGAGGCGTTGACCGCTGAGGATGCGGAGTTACGGGGACAGGACAGTGGCTCCAGGAGGGTCACTTCCCGCCGAGGCCTCACCCCAAGGAAGGCTGCTCTCTCCAGTTTTAGAAAATGCTTCGTGCCCAGCCGTGCTTGAGACCCCCGTTTCTAATGATGGGTCCAGGGATGTGGAGAGTCCCAGAGACTCCGCAACGCCTCCGGACTAAAGTGCCCTGGGGGTCCCACTTTCAGAAAAGAGAAACTCCGGAAAAGTGCAGGAGCGTGGTCTCTTCCCGGGGGCAGGGCATATGCCAATCTCGCACTGGGCACTGGGTATGCTCTCTCATTCGTGGGTCACGATGACCCCTCCTCCAAGGGAAGGTCTGAAATCATGCCTGTTTCCCAGAGGAGGAAAACTGAGGCTCAAAGACTAGGAAACTTGCCCAAAGTCCCACCGTTGACAGAGAGGCCGGGCTGGGCTTTGCAGCTGGGTCTGATTCCAGAACCTGAACTTTCAATCACCATACAGCACTGGAATGAACACAACGATTAATGTTAAGTGGATCGATTCGAGTGATCCAGGCAGGGAGATGTTCATGGAGGGCCGTGCTTTGGAGGACGCAAGGACACGTGGGACCTGGGCAGCGGCGTCTCCATCCTCGGAAGACCAGTCAGGCTCTGGGGGCTCAGGATCCACATGGCGTGCAAAAACACCACGAAATTCAGGATAGGGAGACCCAGGCTGTCCGACACATCCGGAGGGAGCTGGCCTTCTGGAAGGTGTTTGCGGACGGGGCTGGCTGGGCACGGAGCCTCCCAGGGGAAGTGGCGCGGGCAGGGGGCGGGGGGCTGAGGGCTCGGGGTGAGCAGCTGCGGGGGCAGCGCCAGGGCCCCAGTCACCTCAACCTGTGCCCTCCTGGCGCGGCTTCAGTGCCTTCTTCCCTTCCTCCCAACTTTAGTTCCCGAGGTCCCTCCTCATCCGGCCACTTCCCACACCGACCGCTCCGTCTGGGTTACAGGTGCGGTTGCCGTTCTCGGACTATGACGAGAACACCAAGCAGGAAGCGCCCAAAGCGGCCTTCCCTTCCAAGCGCAGAGAGCCAGGCTTTATCGCTCTTCCGTTACAGGGCGGGTTCTCGGAGGGTCTATCCACGGATCTCGGTCTATTCTGGTTACTGGCAGAGAGCGGCCGGCTGGCCCCCCGGACGCGCTGGCTTGGGCCCCTCTCGGGGGTGGACGCAAGGAAGGAAGGACAAACTCACTACTGCAGCCGCTCTCTCTGGAGGCAGCGAGGGCTCAGAGCCCCAGGAAGCGAGGGGCACCAGGCGGGCTGTCTGCCCATCCCAGCCTCCCCCCCCACCCCGTCGTCTGTCCGCTGGGGGGAAGGTGGGGCCACCAGCCTTAAATGGGTGCACACAGGACGCCCAGCTGCAGTGTGAAAAGAAAGCCAGGCCCCCGGAGGGGGTGGGGGATGGGGACAGCTGCGGAGGGGACCATCTGCTCCGGCCGCTGTTTCTAAAACTGGGTCTCCGTGCTAAGCAGGCACGCTTCCTTCTTCACCTGCGTCTCAATGACAACCCGTTTCTGGACGTTTTAGAGTATAAACATGTAGCAATGAAAACTATCAAAAACAAACACAAACCCCCCCCAAACGTGACCTCCCAGTTTCAAAGGGACACCAAGAGCAGAGTCGCAGTGTTCCCTAAAAATGAGACGCCTCGACCCCAGCATTCTTGGATGGTATGAACGCGATTCACTCATTCGTGTCCTGGATTAGTGCCTCCCTCGGAGGCGAGGCAGGGTGGGGGAGAAGCACAGCCCTCAGCAGCGGACTGCAGCCAGAGTGCAGCAGGTGCGGAGCGTTTTATACTAAAACATGATTCACCCCCAGAGCGGACCGACACATTGAGGAGCAGATACACCAGCAACGGCTATCCCAACGGCAGCCCCCTGGCACCAGGACGGACCAGGCTCCCCCGTGCACGCAGCAGCGGGGCAGACCTCAGAGGCACAGTAACCAGGGAAAGGAGGCAGACAAAACTCCAGTCCTGGAAGCGGGAGACCGGGACCGGGGGGTCTGGTCATCTCTATTTTAATCGGAGGGGGGGTGCTGGGTGGCTGGGTGTGTTTAAGCTAGAAAATTTAGGGTACGCTTGCCACCCAGGCCCTCTTTAAATGTAGTAAGTTGGAAACACAGATACAATCTAACCAAGGGATAGATTCAGACAGAAACAAACTCAGAACGTGGCTTTGAGGGACAGAGATTCCTGGCGCTCAGAAAGCCACACTGTCTCTGCACCCAGGCTCTGCAACAAAGCCTCTTTGAGCCCAACCGCGAGGCCTTTCTGGGTCTTCACAGCGGACACAGCCGGCCTCGGCCAGAACCTTCTGGGTAACTCGGAAACAGGAGCCCGTTTCAACGAAAAACCCACCTGTCCCTGTCCCGAAAATTCTAGCCCCTTTTCCTTTCATGCACATCTGCAAAACCTCTGTTTTGCCCTCAAACCTACAGGCTGTTCACAAGTCCCTTTAACTAAAGGGATGTTCCTTCATCTTTTTTCAGTCTTCTTTTAAGAGGTTTTTCCCTAATGGTGCCCGTGAAATCCTGACGCCGCACGTGTTCTGTGTGTCGGTACGTGAACTGTTTGTATAGGCTGTGCTCCAATCACAAAAAAGAGAACTCTTTTTGCACCCCTCCCCCCAAGAATCAATTTTGCCCCCTTGGGGGTAATATTGGCTCCACTGAAAATGGGTGATCTGAGGTGACTGTAAAACTTAAATCTCCCAAAGGGCCACTTTCAAAGAAAAAAGGTGATAAAAGAATTTTTAAAGAAAAAAAGGAGGTGCTACTAATATTTATAGAAGAGATGTGAATGAAGACCGGCCCCCCAATCCTTATTTACAGGAGTGTCGAGGCTGCTGAAGGTGTAGACTCCCAGGTCCTGCTCTCAGACTGTAACTCGGTAGGTCTGGGGTGGGGCCGGGTATATGCATTTCTGATTAGATACTTTCCTTCCTCCCCCAGCTTCTGCCAGGGTGACCCTGATGTGGCCAGCGTGACACAGGCTGGTAGGCTGGCTCTGGGGAACCCACCCTCACTTGCTCCTAGGGTCCCCGAAAGCCACAAGTTGGGGAAGACTCTGGGCCCATAACATCCAGGTATGCAACGTGTGGCCCCGACTGTGAGGTTGGGTGCTGGCTTGTCAACGGATGTGTCCTTGGAGTTTCTGAGCCCCCAAGTGGGGGCACACATCCCATGGCTTTTTCCTTCTGTCTCATCCACGTCTTTGAGTTGATCGAGGCCGAGAACAAGAGAGCCAACGTGTGTCTCTAATGTCCCGCACGCCCCAGCTCTGAGTTTTGGGTGTTTGCTACCCCGTGCCCATGCCCCCTCTCCATTCATTGCTAAGGAGGCCAGCACCCCCACCAAGAACAGAACGTCTGTCTGTCCTTTAGGACCGGGCTCATCAGGGAACTACACACGTCGTGGGCAACTCGCACAGACCTTTGACGATTCGCTGATCTTGTATGGCCGTGACACTCTCGTCTGCCGGCTTCCCTCCATCGCAGCAGAGATCGCGGCCCTAGGACGAAAACAGGGTTTCTGAGCGAGCGGTAATCAACCCCGGGTCGTTCGTTAGTCACGTGGAGGGAAGACGGAGAGAAGACAGTAGGCCATCAAGAACTCTCTTACGCTGGGTCGCAAGGCTCAGGTGTTAGTCAGACAGAACATGGAGCGCTGTTCCTTTAACTAAAACCTGACAACAGCATGGCTTTCACAGCCCACCTCCTCCAAACACCCGTCTTCTGATGCTTGATCTCAACCCGGCCTTTGGCTAGATCAAAATGTAACAGGCCAGATCAAAATGTAACGGCAGGCCCTAGAACCAAGCTAAGGGATTGACCTGTGCTGTCTCACTTAGGCCCCACAACTACTCGGCCAGGCCAATGTCACATCCCATTTTACAGATGAGGACCTGGAGCGCCAGGTCACCAAGCTAGACAATGGCTGGGAATCAAACCTGGGCCCGTCCAGCCCCCAAAAGGGGACCGACAGGAGCCCTTCACTGCAAAGCCCTGCCGAACTCGGCCCAGACTTTGAGAACACCTTACTTTCAAAGTCCCATGAGGCAGGCAGGGCTGTGACCTGGTGGGGAGCGCCGCACATAAAATACGACCACATTCTCTACTCAGGTACTTTCCTTTAAGTGCCTTCCTGCATCTTCGCTGATTTAATCCCCAGAAAACCCCTGTGAGGCCAACGCTACTGCCCAGGGTCACACAGCCAGGAAGGGCTGCAGAGGTGGGGCTCCAACCCAGGGAGGCCTTGCGTTCAACCCCTAAGCTACCCTGCCTGGCCACTCAAAAAAAAGAAAAACAAAACAAATTGCTCACAGGCAGGAAACCTCTGCCGACGCCTAGGCCCTGCCTGGACCGTTGTATCAGACAAGTTCAAGTTTCCTCTGGCTTTGAAATGCCAAGTAACTAACAGTAGCACAGAGCCAGACTTTGGGGGACCTGGAGGGGATGAGGGCACAAGGAAAGGACTTCAGCTACATGGGCACAAGCCACACATTGGATTTAAGGAGGAATTTCCTCCCCTTGCTGAGTTGGGAAGAATCAATCTGATCCCTATTCAACAAACAGCCAAGGCTAATAAAGAACAATGTCACGAAATGTAAGCACGGTGTCAAGGTAATGCGGGACACACAGAGGGGAGGGGGCTCCAAATTCGGGCACAATCCAACCTGTCCAGTTCCGTGGAGACAACTAGTTTTCTCTAGACGAACTAGCAACTTTGTGACAAAGGCCAGCTGTACCCCACCCCCCAACCCGGCCGACAGCCCCTGGGCTGCTGGGGTTTCAAGAGAGAAGGGAAGGAAATCCATTTTCGGACAGGAGCTGCTGCCCGTCTTACCTCCACCCTCTGAGACTCTGCCGCTCAGGTGGTAGAGGGGCCCGTCCAAGGTCACACCCCTGAAAGCAGCAGGTCCCTCTCCCGGCCCCCCTCCCGCAACAGCGAAAGCTGTTTGCTCTCAGCGCTGAAAGCGTTCTTTTCTAGGCCAAGATTTCTTGCGAGAGTTTCCCTTGGTGGAGGCTCCCTTTTGTCTCGGGGCAAGTGGTTTGGGGCCAATGTATACAGCACCATTCCGTGTCAGCCGCCTCGCGTGCCTTCTGGAAGCAGATGAACGGGTCAAAGCCATTTGCACGGGCAGCGGCGATCCCCAGTTCCGCGTTAAAAGGTCTTTTAGTAAACATGGGGACGGAGGCCACGTCCTGGCCGAGGGTCCCCAGGGAGCCTGCGCTCCGAGCTGCCTCCCGGGTTCCACCCTGAACCTGCCGGACCTCGGCGATCGGGAAATGGACTCGACGCCCGCCACGACTCCCCAGCCCCGGGTCTCGCGGGCAGGGTCTGGGGCCGCCGCGCTCGCACCGCGCACCGCCCCCCGCCCCCCGCGGCGGAACTGCCGGTACAACGGCCGCCGGGC
>NC_043715.1:3731342-3746812 GCF_006229205.1 Suricata suricatta
CCCCAGCCACCAGACTCGCCACCCCTGGGGTCCTCCAACGTCCCTGTCGCGCGGCCCTTAGTGACCAACCTGAGCGCTACGAAGGGTCAACAGCCCGCTGCGCTCCCTCTGAAGAGAGGCCTCCGCCTGGCCCCTCTAGGTAAGGTCACCTTCCCCCTCTGTCGCCACTTCCAGCTTTGCGCTTTCCCTGGCTCTCGGCACCGTCGAATGTTCCAAATCCCTTTCTTGCTCATTTGGTTTATTGTCTCTCCCCCACTAGAAACCCTCCAGGACAGACTTGACTGTCAGTTTTATTTACCGCTGGGCTCTCAGGACTGACCCGCAGTAGGCGCTCCGTAAAATCAGTAAATACTTGTGAAATGAATGAATTTAACTGTCATTCACCAGTCTATCCGCTGTCAGCTTGGATGAACCTGGACACCATTACGCTAAATGAAGGAAGTCAGACACAAAAACGACACTGGTATGGTTTCTGTTAACACGAAGTGCGCAGAACAGGCAAACCCATGAGACAGTAGACGGGTGGTGGCCTGGATCCGGATCCTTTGAGTGCTATTCTCAATGTCCCTCCATCTCTTTCCCCCTTTTCCGTGGGGACAAACACAGGCTCACTCTTCAGTCCTTCAGTCAGGCATCATCTTCACTCTGAAACCTTACTTGCTCATCTTGGACCCTCCCTTGACCCACGTCCACTCCAAAAAAGCTAATCCTGCATCTCGTTCTACGACCGTATCTTGACATATGAATGTCTGCTATTCCTTGAACTCAGGCATGCCTTCATTCATTAATTCATTCAACAGACTCATAGGGAATTTCTACTATGCACCAGGCACTATGGTACGTGCCAGGGATAGACAAGACATTTTCAGGAATTTTAGGCAGGGAGGCAAACAAGTAAGTGAGCAATTACCATATCATCACGGTCAGTCTTATGTTAGGGCTCTATTCGGGGCTGTGGGTGGGAAGTATTCTTTTTTATAGCTGTAGTTAACAATTCTCTCTGTCTATATATACATATAATATATTTTTATATATAGTAGGTGGGTGGATATAATATAATGAATGATATATGTATGTATCTCTATGTGTACATGGGTATATATCTATTGGAAAGATTTTTTTAATTAAAAATTTTTTAATGTTTTATTTATTTTTGAGAGAAACAGTATGAGCAGGGGAGGGTCAGAGAGAGATGGAAACACAGAATCGGAAGACAGGTTCCAGGCTCTGAGCTGTCAGCACAGAGCCTGATGTGGGGCTCGAACCCACAAACTGTGAGATCATGACCTGAGCCAAAATTTTAGAATTTTCTCTCAAATTCTAAAAGTAGTGCCTGCATAACATGTGAGATACAGAGAAGTACAAAAGGAAAAATAAACCACTCACTTCTGCACCATCCGAGACTAATCATTGGCAATATTGTCATGTCTTCAGGTTTTTCTCTTATATAACTTCTTTACAATAGTACCATCAATACAACATGCAGCTTACTATGTACTGGGCATTGCTCTAAGCCCCTGCACCTATTAACTTAGCTCATCTCCGTGCCTTTTTGTGGAAGGTAGTATTACTTGCCCTGTTTACAGATGGGGAGACTGAGGCCCAGAGTAGTTAAATCACTTGGCCAAGGCCACATAGCTTGGAGGGAGCAGAGCCGAGTTTTGAACCCAGGAAGTCAGGCTCCACAGTCTGCAGGTCTAAACTAATCTTGTCCTCTGCACCCTGGTGCCTATGTGCGGTGGCAGAAGTGATGTGCACCCCATGCGTGGAAGCTGGCAACGCGCACCCACAAAAGCAGGGGGGAAATCACCCCCCTAAGGAGAGCAGCTGTCAGGACTTAAGTGTAAATCAGCCCAGTACGTTCCCCAGGCATACACTACCCACGCACCGATGCAAACCAAGTCACGTGGTACAGGCCCTTTGTGGACTGCCTTTTTTTCCTCTTCCGCAAATACCATGAGTTTTTCTCAAGCCCTAAGTTCTTTTCTATGATGTGCTTCTACAGGGGCATCTGATACCCCGACCTTGATTGTGTGTTTGACACCCCCGCTTTCACTGTTGTAAATAACGCCGGGCGAACATTCTTGCACACGCGCCCTTGTGCACATCTCTAATGATAAAGTGGAGCTGCTGGGCCAGGGGAGTGCATTTTTGCAAGGCTCCCAATAGCCCCTGAAGGCTGTTCTGGTGGGTACCCCTGAAGGGCCCAGCGTCCTGAAACTTCTGAGATTCAGAACCTTTGCAGGATCCAGGGCAAAATGAAAATGTGGGGCCCCTTGTTCAAAAAGCAGGAAGAAAGCGATTTCCTTTCTTCTGCGGTCTCTCTTGATCTATCGTGGTGCTGATTTGTGCCGTGTGCCTTGGGCACAGGGATGCTTGTGGGACACGCAGACCTTCACAGCACCGGCACCGGGGCCATGTGATGTGGGGGCAGGGCCCAGAGGCTTGGCCCTCAGCCTCCCTGCACCTGTGCCCAGACCCCCACGGAGCGACACGGATGTAAACCTGTGAGCCACGCCCACCAACCCAGGCTCCATTGTCACACTCAGCCTCGCTCACACGATACAAATCCAACCAATGGAATTATTAAGAATCCCAAGACCACAATCTCAGAGCGTTAAATCCCAAGTTTGGGGCCTGAGTGTCTGCTGGCCCTAGAGGAGGCCGGTGGAACTGTCACCGAAGAGAGACATGTGATTTCTACCCTCAATTCTTCAGAAACACGCACAGCTGAGTACCCCTTGTAAAGAACGCCTCATCTGGATACACAGAATGGCAAAAAAAAAATAGAAGAATAGAAAAGAAAAGACCAAAAAAAGGCGGCCGGGGTGGCGGGGGGAGGAGGAAGGTGTAAGCGAGTGAGGCCCGGGTTAGTGACGGGTAACATACACGGGCCCCGAGTCAAACACTTTCGGTGCCCATGTAATCAATCCTCCGGTAGCCTTCAGGGCCCGTGCTGCCGTTACCCCACTTTACAGATGAGGAAACAGAGGCTCCGAGGGAGTGGAGGACGCAGCCCGTACCCCACAGATGGGTGAGCGCAGGAAGCAGGAGGAGGAACCCACACCATCGTGTGCCAGCGCCCCAACTCAACCAGCAGGCTAGAAACTTCTGTGGAAGGGCTGCAAGCTGCTTTTCTTTCAGGCTGAGGTGGCTCTGACCTTCCGCGCCCAGGAGTAGGAAGGAGAGGCCTGGAAAGGGGTCCCCATGAGCCGCCAGCCACCCTTCCAGATAGCAGCTGGGCTCGGCGGGGGCGGAGCCTGAGAACGGCCGCTGGCAGCCAGCCCCGCCCCCTGCCCCGCCCCCACCCCCACCCCGCAGGCAGTTTGCAGGCTCCCAGGGCTCCCGGAGGAGGAGGGAAGGAGAAGGAGGTGGGCCTGTTCCCTAAACAGTCTGTTCTTCTCACTAAGGGCTGCCTTTGGCCCAGCTTCCCTCCCCGAAGCTGAGTAATCTAGAAAAATTGCAGCCAGGCATAGAGGAACGCGCGCAGGGGCCAGCCTGGATCACGTCCTCAAGCTCGGTTCTTGGCAAGCTCACTCCTGTAAGTGTGGAGCTGTTTAGACCGGAGGACGACAAGCAACAGACGCCTCTAGAGGATCAGGCCCGCCAATGGGTAGAGCCACACTGGGAGTCCGGGCCCAGTCCGGGCCCAGACCCGGCCCAGACCCAGCCTGGGCCGTCAGTCTCTAATTTCAGATAAAAGGAAAAAGACCTCTTCACGACCTGCACTTGCTGCTTCTTCCTTCCCAGTGCTTTTCTCCCGGGCTCTGCCTGGATCCCAGCCCCGGCCTGGCTGCTCCCGGCTGTGAACTGGACCAGTTTCAGTGTGCCTGTTTCCTCCTGGCTCCAAAGTGGGGTGGCCCTTGTTTCTCCCACATGGTGGGATGGATTTAAATGACTTCACACAGGGACCCCTGGAGGGCTCAGTCGGTTGAGCATCCAACTTCCGCTCAGGTCACAGTCTCACGGTTTGTGGGTTTGAGCCCCGCATCGGGCTCTGTGCTGACAGCTCGGAGCCTGGAGTCTGCTTGGGACTCTATGTCTCCCTCTCTCTCTCTCTCTCTCTCTCTGTCCCTCCCCTGCTCATGCTCTCTCTGTGTCTCAAAAATAAATATTTAAAAAAATAATAAAGAAATGACTTAACCCATGACCAGCCCTCCCAGCGGCACCTGTCACTGAGAGCTGAATACGAGTGAGCCTTTGCAGACGCTGCCTGACGCTCTGCCAGCCAGAGAGCCATTCCTGGCTGCGGCTCCTGCTTCCTGGCAAAAGAGAAATCGGCGGGAAGTGGATGCTCTTCCTAATAGTCATTTATACCTTAGCATTTCATCACTTCCAGCACTTTCTCAAGATCAAGCTGCTACTGGAAGGAAGGAAAGACAGCAGCTCCCAAAGGGAGGTAGGGACAAGGTGACCGGGAAAACAGGGGCCACGTATAAGATGGACAGGAGGCTCCCTGCCAGGCACGGTTGCACCTGCCGCTGACACGGAGGCCCCTAAGTCAGGCCCGCAGCCTGACTCCTCCGTGGCACACCAGGCTGACCATGAGTTTCCCTTCGCACCAACTGTTAAGATGAAATGCTTGGGATTTCAGGGTTGCAAACCCGGTTTGGGTCTGAGGCCAGCAGGTAGCCCCGGGTGAACCGTGTCCTCCTCTAGAATCTTCAGACGTCTCGTGCAGAATCAGACAACGTGGAGAAAAGCCTTCCCAGAACCACCATGGCCGCAAGGGCAGAAGTCCGGTTGCTCGTAGTAAATCTGTTCATTGGTTACACTGTTGCGCTCCCTGGTGGAATTGTGACTGGACACACCTCAGGGTAGCCGTGTGCGTCGGTGGAGACCGGGGACCACACTCTGAATGTGGCATCTGGTATCAGTCTGGGGGGCGGCACGAGTCAAGCCCTCAGGCTCTAGAAGTGGTGCTGTGCAACATGGCCCCCAAGGGCCTCATGTGGCCATTTTCAATTTTGGTATTAGCTAAGATGACTTGAAACTCAGAATTCAGTTTCTTGGTTGCTTGAGACCCATTTCAAGCACCTCGCAGCCACACGCACTGGGGACTGCTGTACTGGCCAGCAGAGGTATGGGACAGTGCCATCATCACCAAGTACAGGAGATGTCATCCCACAGCGACGCTCACTACTAGCTTCCTGCCTTTGAGCAAGTTACTTACCGCTCTGGGCCCCTGGTTCCTCGTCTGCAAAAAGAAAATCAATCTATTCAACAGCAGATGGCTCACAGAGTGCCTGCAGCACTAAACAACACGGGTAAATTAAACCATGGCCCTCATGGAACGGACCTTCTAAAGGCGGGGCAAAAACAGCCCTTCTCTCCTGGAGTTGGTTTGAGAATTAGATGAAATAGAGCAGGAAAAGCACTGTACTTGGATCCTGGCACGTTCTAAGGGCTCAATGGATGGTAGCTGCTGTTACTATTCATAATCTCCTTAGCGCCCTTTTCCCACACCCCGCTAACTGGGACGGTAAACACATAACTTTCATGCCTATCCTCCTCACCCTCTGCCAGTGGCAGACATTGCTAATCGATCACAGCACACTTTCCACTGAGCCGGGAAGGAGTACCTCAGGTATTCTAGGAACAGAGCATCAGGCAGCAATCACTCTCGGACACATCCCCTCGGAACTCCCAGCACTCTGTTCCACCTCTGCATTCCTCTACAAGCCGCCTGGCCCCCCACAGTCCTGGGTGCTGGACCCCGGTGGTCCTCTGGGAGCTCAGATCCAGGCCCAGGCCTGCCCCTCCTTAGGAGAAGGAATAAATGCCTGGTCAGTACCTTGTCAGCTGATGGTCCGCTCCAACCCGCCAGTAACAGGCTTCTTGCCTCACTGCGTCCTGAAGCGGGCTCTTGCTTTGTTCCCACCAGGGTTCCAGGCTCGAATCCTGTTCCCCTTTTTTTGTTCCAGAAATGTGGATTGTTTCTAGGCAGGGCAAATAAGCCCTGGCCAAAAAGGTCTGAGTGAAAGCGCACATCTGCAGTGGGAGAGACGGACTCGGGAACGCACAATTGCACTATGGAGAAGACACGGGGTGGGCAGAGGAGACCCAGGGGAGGGAGGAACACTGGGTCCCTGGGAGTCGGCTTCATGGAGGAGATGCATGTCCTTGACTGCAGACTCCAGCCAGACCCTTTGCACGGCCTATCCAAGCCTCTCTGTCCTTACTGCAGGGGCTGACCTGGAGGGTGCCTCCTGACTCATCCGGAGGTCCTCTCTCTGGATCTAATGTCCCTTTTTTTTGCTGGTCCCTTCAATCATTCACTGAGCACAGCAGGTGGTAACCCCTGGTGTCAATGTCTGCATTCAGCTCTCCTCTTTACCGGCTGTGTGACCTTGGGCAAGTTACCCAAGACTCTCTGTGTCTTGCTCTTCTCCTCTGTGAAATGGGATTTACAACAGAGCCTACCACAGAGGGTCTGGGTCACAGGGAGAATTTTGTGAGTTATTGCAGAGAGTTTAGCATGGTGTTGGGGGTGCTGTTCTGAGTACACAATACTGGTCCCTCAGGATCCCCAGAGATTTTTCTTTTTTACTCTGTTGGCATGGTAAATTTCATGAACTTTTTTTTTTTTCCAAATACTATAGTTTCCTGCACCCCTGGGATAAAGCTTACCTGTGCGTGACAGGGAGCAATTGGGGACTGACATCTGAGCTATTCACAAGGGTAAGCGGGGTGGGGGGGGTCTGTAAGCAGGTGAAGGAGGAAAGGCATGGAAGGCAGAGGGAACTGTGTGGGTCCAAAGGCGGGGTGAGTCCAGGGAGAGTGCAACCTGGCTGCAACAAAGGGAGCTTTTGGGGCTCTGGAGAAGAGGGTGGGGGGATGGGGACTCCAGGAGGACAGAAACCTATCAACACTGAGCCAGGTGTCTGTGACTGAGGCAGCTTTATTTTCGTTTTTTAATGTTTATTTGTGAGAGAGACAGAGACGGAGTGCGAACAGGGGAGGGGCAGAGAGAGAGGGAGACACAGAATCCGAAGCAGCTCCAGGGTCTGAGCTGTCAGCACAGAGCCTGATGTGGGACTCAAACCCAGGAACCAAATCGTGAGATCATGACCCGATCCTGCCCTGGAGGGCACCTGCAGTCAGTGGTTGACCAGTGTCAGCGTGTAAAGCTGTGGCTCCCTAGCCTCAAGGCAGAGGGGACAATTTTGTGTTTCTATTCAAGCTCCGGCTTTCTTTCTGGGATTAAGCTGAGACCGCTCTTTGCTGGGCTTCCTCCTGCCCTCCTTCCTCTGCTCTTTATAAGTTTCTCCTGAGATCTCTCCCTTCATAAACCCCTGCGGAGAATCCGGGTCTCAACATCTGCTCATTAGAGGCACGTGCCCTAAAGCTCTGCAGCGGGACAAGTTGATGAGAAAGCAGGGCTGCAGGGGACAACTGGTTGTTTTGTCCTCCTGGTGAAGTGACAGCCCTGCCCCCTACCAGTCCTTTCTCTTTTAGTCAGGGGGTTTCCCCAGATGCAGACCTTGAGGCTAAGATTCAAGTTCAAGTGCAGAAACACTGGGAGGAAGAAGCAAGAGAACGAAGCGGAAGGCGTCCTAAAGGGCACAAATGAAGGCAGCCCCACTTCGGGGGGAGGCTGGACCTTTGTGCATGGGGAATTCTCGGGAATGGTTGGAGGACACACCCTCTCGAGCGTTCCCACTGCAGGGGTGGGGCGGACGGGGCACTTTCACAACATTCCTGGTGCCTGTCGGCTGACAGCTGCTCGCAAGACTCGTCAGCTTGCATTTCGAAGGCAAAGGACCCAGATCCAGGCCTGCAGACACCGGCAGCTGGAGAAGCAGGGCCTGCGGAACCGGATGAAACACCAACAGCATGGGCTGCACCCTCCTTTAGGAATTGATTACCTCCCCAAAGTCCTTTCCAGAAGTTTCTCTTGAGGTTGCCAATCGGAGAAACCCACCCACAGGCACGGGCATATAACCCATAGTTAGCCAGTCACAGCAGCCGACTTCCTCGGCAACAGTCATTGGCCCAAAGGGCGGACATGTCCTCCAGGCTGGGCCAATCAGAATCGTTCCCTGGCGTTTTTATACAGTTGCCAGGAGCGTGAAGTCCTCTCCTCTTTGTCGCTGAGGGAGGGTTGTAAGCCGAAGTTCTCCGCAGGGAAGTAGTTCACCTGCAACGGAAGTGAGTTGCATCCTCCATCTTTTTTCTCCCAAAACTATCGGCTTATTTCTGTTTCACTTGCAACAACCAAGTCCTACCTAACATGGGGTCTAGCCTCATTGTACTCCCTCAGACTCCCATGGAGATGAAGACCTATGAGTTGACTGAATATCTTGGGTTATGAGTCTGTGTGCTCAAGGCCAGGCCGTTCCCATGTGGTCGGTTCCCGGAAGGCTGAGCTCACTGGAAAGCTTTGTAGTTTTCTCTTCCAAGTTGCATAACGCATGTGATTCCAGGGAGTAGGAATGCGGTTGGGGGTGTGGGACAGGAAATCAGAGGGATATACCATCGAGGTGTCTGATGCAGGGGCGACTGTGTGGTGGCTCCCGTGGGACCTCTGGGGAGCCCGTGGAATCCATCTCAGAACTGTCTTTCCAGGAGACAGAATGGAGACACTTTTGTGCATGAGTTCCCGCAGCCCGCTGCTCAAGGGTAAGCCATGGGCGTCAACCCCAACATGTGCGTGTGTGAGTCCCCAGAGGGCTCTGCAAGATTGCATGCCATGGGGTCTGAGACATCTGAGGGCCAAAGGCAAGATGGCGGTGGCCTTGGCTGGGTGTCCCTGTCCCTTTGCTTTTGTAAAGGAGCCCCATGCATCAACAGCCCCGTGCAGTGACATGGGTGAGAGGCAGGGAGAGGGGATGTGAAGGGTGTGTACCTGGCCAAGTGACCATTTCTCATCCAGCAGATTGGGGGCCCCGGTCCACCTGTGCTGGGGTTTTTTGGATTATGACCATACCTGTGGAGTCATGTCCGCCTGCCACACCTCTTATCTGCCTTGGTGACCTTCAATCTCATGCAAAGTCCTTTTTCTGGACACCTCCTGGGCATCAAGAGATTTGGCTGGCCTAGTCTGGGTGTCAGTCCCCTGCCCCCTGCCTACTTCCTCTGACACCATTGGTGGGCTGGCACCAATCCTGCCCCGGCTGGCAGGTCCTCCTCCTGGCCCTGCCCCCTTCCTCTTGTATGTATGCATCTCACCGATTTCTTAACATTGTAAAGGAAAAAAGAATTCTGACCCCATCCATTGTGCCACCCATTGGCAAGCAGGATGGGCTGATCATTCCCCATTTGCTGCACCCGCCCCCCCCATCCCTTCTCCAGGTTCTCCAGATCCTAGAGGTTTGACATTGATGGACATCACCTGGGCCCCGTCCCTGAGGACTTCCTGTTGGCCTCAGCCAATGGAAGGCACCAGGAGATTGGAGGGTGGGGAAGGAAGGGGTTCGGCCATTCCTTAACCTGCACACTTCCTGCTCTGGGCGGATGTTCCATGCGTGGCCGCTCCCTTCCATGACCCTAGCTCTTGCCAGACCGTCCTATTAAAAAAGAAATTATTCTGACACTCGTTAAATACGGAAATAGACTTGTTTTAAGACCACGGCAATAGGAGAGTTGCTCTGAGTTCACCTCTGAGTATGGCAGAGGCAGCTGGGGGTTCCCACCTGGATGGGGGGTGGGCACTGGATGGAAACTTGCTCAGAGGAGCCATTGGGTGCGGAGCTTCCCTCTGAAGACAGGCTAGGGTTCTCGCTGAAAGACATCAAGGTGGGAGATGAGGAATTTGATCAGATACCAAGGGTCAGGGGATGCTCCCTGAGCTGACCTAGCACGATTCGTTGCCCAAACTAGGGTCGGCAGGCCAGAGGATCAAAGCCAAGGTCAAGGCTTCATCAAGAATAGGGCTCAGAGGAGCCTGACTAACATCCTGTCAAGGAAGGAGAAACCTGGAGCACCTGGGTGGCTCAGTTGGTTGAGCGTCCGACTTGAGCTCGGGTCATGTTCTCACGGTTCATGGGTTCGAGCCCCACTGTCGGGCTCTGTGCTGACAGCTCAGAGCCTGGAGCCTGCTTCGGATTCTGTGTCTCCCTATCTTTCTATCCCTCACCTACTCATGCACTATCTCTCTGTGTCTCTCAAAAATAAATAAACATTTAAAAAAATTAAAAAAAAAAAGGAAGGAGAAGCCTTAGCAATCCCCATCCGAGGCTCCGCCCCACCGGCTGCGGGAATGCTCCTCCCTGTGCGGGGCTCGATTCCACGAACCATGAGATCCTGACCTGAGCTGAAATCAAGTCAGACACTTGGACGATCGAGGCACCCCCAAAGTTTAATTTTTAAACAATTATCTTTTAAGATGACTCTATTAGCCAACTTCCACTTTAATTTTTTCAACTTGGTTTTCTTTTACTAATAATCAATTCATAAATTAGTGGATTAAAAATTTCCCTGCAATTAACTCCATTTACAAATTTAGTTATTTTAAATTCCCTTAAGTGTTTCAAACCACATTAAACATTTTTTAATGTTTCAATCTTAGACATTTAAAAAAACAAGTAAATGTGCTTTTTTTTTTATAATGGTCAAATACATTAATGTAGAGCTTGGCATTTTTACCATTAAATTTTTTAAATTAATTAATTTTTAAATTTACATCCTAGTTAGCATACAGCACAACAATGATTTTAGGAGGAGATTCCTTAATGCCCCTCACCCATTTAGCCCATCCCCCCTCCCACAACCCCTCCAGTAACCTTCTGTTTATTCTCCATATTTAAGAGTCTCTTATGTTTCTTCCCCCTCTGTTTTTATATTCTTTTTGCTTCCCTTATGTTCATCTGTTTTGTATCTTAAATTCCTCATATGAGTGAAGTCATAGGATATTTGTCTTTCTCTGACTGACTAATTTCACTTAGCATAATACCCTCCAGTTCCATCTACGTAGTTGCCAATGGCAAGATTTCATTCTTTTTGGTTGCTGAGTAATACTCCAGTGTGTGTGTGTGTGTGTGTGTGTGTGTGTGTGTGTGTGTGAGATATATATATCATACCTTCTTTATCCATTCACCCATCGATGGACATTTGGGCTCTCTCCATACTTTGGCTATTGTCGATAGCGCTGCTACAAACATTGGGGTGCATGTGTCCCTTCAAAACAGCACACCTGTATCCCTTGGATAAATACCTAGTAGGGCAATTGCTGGGTCATAGGGTAGTTCTCTTTTTAATTTTTTGAGGAACCGCCATACTATTTTCCAGAGGGGCTGCCCCAGTTTGCGTTCCCTCCAGCAGTACAAAGGAGATTCTCTTTCTCCACATCCTCACCAACATCCGTTGCTGCCTGAGTTGTTAATGTTAGCCATTCTGACAGGTGTGCGGTGGTATCTCACTGTGGTTTTGATTTGTATTTCCCTGATGATGCGTGATGTTGAGCATCTTTTCTTGTTGGTTGGCCATCTGGATGTCTTCTTTGGAAATATGTTTATTCATGTCATTTGCCCATTTCTTCACTGGATTGTTTTTTGCATGTTGAGTTTGGTAAGTTCTTTATGGATTTTGGGTACTAACCCTTTATCTGAGATGTCACTTGCAGAATCTTCTCCCATTCCGTTGGTTGCCTTTTAGTTTTTCTGATTGTTTCCTTCACCGTGCAGAAGGCTTTTATTTTGATGAGGTCCCAATAGTTCATTTTTGCTTTTGTTTCCCTTGCCTCCAGAGATGTGTTGAGTAAGAAGTTGCTGGGGCTGAGGTCAAAGAGGTTTTTGCCTACTTTCTCCTCCAAGATTTTGATGGCTTCTTGTCTTACATTTGGGTCTTCCAAGCATTTTAAGGGTTTTTTTTGTGTCTGGTGTAAGAAAGTGGTCCAGGTTCATTTTTCTGCATGTCGCTGCCCAGTTTTCCCAGCACCGTTTGCTGAAGAGACCGTCTTTATTCCATTGGTTAGTCTTTCCTATTTTGCCAGAGATCAGTTGGCCGTACGTTGGTGGGTCCATTTCTGGGTTCTCGACTCTGTTCCATTGATCCTTTGTGCCAGTCCCGTGCCGCTGATGATGACAGCTTTGTAATACATCTGCGAGTGTGATGCCTCCAGCTTTGGTTTTCTTTTTCAAGATTGCTTTGGCTATTCAGGGTCTTTTCTGGTTCCACACACATTTCAGGATCGTTTGCTCTAGCTCTGAGAAGAATGCTGGTGTTATTTTGATTGGGGCTGCCCAACTTCCACTTTCATTGACTCCCTAGGTTAGCAGATGGGTCCCGTTTCTTCTGTGAAACACGTTAGCACGCTCAGCCCTGCACCTGTCGACTCCTTCTCCTACCTGTTGGCCTAAATGCTTATCTAGGATTGGGTGTTTTGGTGCCCAAACTTGTTCCTGGCAGTTGTGTTTTTTATTGTCATCGATTGATTTAATTAAGTGTTACATACACCACGGGAACCTGCCGGTAACAAGCAGAGGCAAACGTTGTCGCTATGAAATCCAGGAAGGGTGGAGTCTAGGCTAAGGGAACTAATATCCAATTCGCTGATTGACCAGACTCGTGATTTCTAGCATAAAAACAGCTCCCTGTCTTTCCGAAGTTCTCTGTCTTCCCTTTTTTCCTGTCCTTCCGGTTTCCTTTTTTCTCTTATTCTCTGCTATTTTGTCTTCCTTTTTCTCTGCTTATGAAATGTGCAAACAGGGAACTGGTTTTTAAATGTATTTAATTTTAATTCTGTTTAATATTTAATTTCTGATGTAGTATATTCATTGGACTACATGGAACAGCCCCCGTTAATTAACTTGAACAGTATTTCTTTCCTCGCTGCATGTCGCTGCTCTGGCTGCTTCAAGCCAAGAGGACGCTGTGTTTAACCGTGCAGTGTAGACACTGTGGCTTTTTATTTGCGTATTGTCCACATTAATTTCTTCCTCCCCGTGGGTCTCCTCATGGTGGCGATTTCTCTTCCCCGGCATGAAATGAATGGTTCTGAAAACGTCTTCTTTGAACCTGAAAGTATTCAATGCTCAAATGACTGTTGGAAAAAACTTTTGCCGCAGATTTGTCTGCTTGTTTGTTTTGTAGCAAAACCAAAACACCAAGATTTTCAAGCATTGTGTTTGCCTGAAGTCGGTCAGCTCTAGGAGCACATTCGTGCCTCTGAGGAATTTATACCCTGTTGAGGGGAGAGAAGACGGTAAGTGTAAAGTTTTAGCTGATGCTACAAGGTCCTCGGCGTCACTTAAACTTGTTTCTTTTATTGTCTTTCTTTTTTTTTTAAGATTTTTTTTTTGAGAGAGAGAGAGTGTGAGTGCGGGAGAGGGGCACAGGGAGGGAGAGAGAGAGTTTTTTTTATTTAAAAAATTTTAATGTTTATTTTTGAGAGAGAGAGACAGACAGAGCATGAGCAGGGGAGGGACAGAGAGAGGGAGACACAGAATCCGAAGCAGCTCCAGGCTCTGAGCTGTCAGCGCAGAGCCCGACATGGGGCTCAAACCCACGAACCGTGAGATCCTGACCTGAGCTGAAGTCAGAGGCCTAACCGACTAAGCCACCCAGGCACGCTGAAAGAGAGAGAGAATCTTAGGCAGGCTCGATGCTCACTGTAGAGCACGACACAGAGCTCAATCCCAGAACCCCGGGATCATGATCTGAGCTGAAATCAAGAGTCAGACGCTAGAGTGACTGAGCCACCCAGGAGCCCCTGAAACTTCTCTGACATGCCACAAGTAGAAACTAGTTCAGAATAGCAACAATCACTAGACCAAGAATTAACTTTCGTGATTCTTTTGCTGCGACGGGGAACTCACTACCTCGCAGAGGAATCCATTCTGTCTGCATCAGAAAGAGCTTCTTTATCCTGACTCCAGTTCTGCCTCCCAGTAACCGGTTTTGATCTGCTTTCAGGAGGTTCATTTATGAGGACGATCAGTTGCCAGTTGGAGAGGCAGTTCTCCCGTCCTCCCTGAGGACTGCACTCCTGCAGGATGAACTGCATCTGAGGTCTCTCATCCCCCCCGCCCCCCCTCCTGAAGCCTGCTTGTGCCATCTGGGCTCCTCCTCTAAGCATGAGCCTCCCATCAGGACACAATTCTCAAACTGTAGTCTGACAGCTCACAGGAAATCTCATCTTCCTCTTCCGTTGTTCTGGACATGAGTGTCCCTCCAGGACCAGGTAGACCTGCCCCTCCCCCTTGCCCTGCCCTGCTCTGTGTCACTGTGGGGGTGGGAGGAGGGCCTCCCCACTGGCTGCATTTCCCAGGCTCCCTGGTCAGTGACTTCCTGCTGGATCTGGCCAGTGGAAGACACTGGTAGAAACTGGACAGTAGGAGGGAAGAAAAGGCTGGAGTATTTCTACTTTTCTCTGGAGTAAGTCACCAGCAGCCACACCTCCTCCACGCTCTAGCTTTCCCTGGGTGACCCCAGCCCCGGGGCTCTCTGTTCCTCCAGCCCAGGGCTGGTTGCCAGTCTCTGTGCTGTGCTTACTCTCTGGGGACACTTTGCCAACTTGTCTGGCTTCTTGGATCTCAGATCTCTCAACCCTGATGCAGTCAATACCCTGCATTCAATTCTTCCTGCTTATATACTCGGTACCTAGGTGGAGAGAGAAAGAGAGAGAGAGAGAGAGAGAGAGAGAGAGAGAGAGAGAGAGAGAGAATATATATACATATACACTTGACCCTTGACCAATGAAGGGTTAGGACTGCTGAGATTCTGCACGATTGAAAACCTGCATATAACTTTGACTCCCCCAGATCTTAACTATGAATAGCCGACTGTTGACTGGAACCCTTACAGAGAATATAAACAGCCAATTAACACATATCTTGTATATGTATTATACACTGTATTCTTCCAATAACATAAGCCAGAGGGAAGAACATATTAAGAAAATCACAAGGAAGGGAAAATACATTTATAGTGCCATGCTGTAAAAAACCCACATGGACTTGCACAGTTCAAAGCCATGTTGTGCAAAGGTCAGCTGTGTGTATATATAGTTTATATTTCCCCGTGAGCTCCAGTGCACTGTGCGACTTCTAGGAAAGTAGTTTAATATCGCAAACAGATGTGGCTCCTGGCATGTAGAATGCCAGCTGCTGTTATATCTTTTCGCATGCGTTTTCTGCATGTGATGCTCAAAGAACCCCTTTGTGGATGATACCCATTTCAGGGAAGAGGAAGCTAAGGCTGCGGAAGGGGTCTGGCAGAGCCCAGATCTGGGTGAGTGGCTGCCCAAGCCCTTAGCCATTAGACCACTGTCCTACTCCCCAGCAGCAAAGACCCCGGGTCACATTGCCTTTCCAGTGTCTTTCCGCTGGGTCTCTGGAACCCGAGTGGAGTTCTCTCCGAGCGACTCAGTTCCTGAAGAAGACCATTCAAGAGCTCTGTTTTATGCTCCCTCAGGCTCTGGCTCAGCACCTGCATTTTCCAAACTTCCTGGGAACCTCTTTTCAGAGATTTGACAATGGGTGAGCTCAGCACAGATTCTATAAATATCATTTTCTATAAATATCTATTCC
>NC_043715.1:3746912-3748974 GCF_006229205.1 Suricata suricatta
CAGGTCATGATCTTGCGGTCGGGCTCTGTGCTGACGGCTCACAGCCTGGAGCCTGCTTCGGATTCTGTGTCTCCCTCTCTCTGACCCTCCCCTGCTCGCACGGTCTCTCTCTGTCTCTCAAAAATAAATAAATAAATAAGTGAATAAATAAATAACATTTTTAAAAAACTTAAAAAAAAAAGACACTTGCATAAGGACAGACACATAGATCAAGGGAGTATCAATGCGAGTCCAGAAATAAACTCTGTTATATCTATTGTCAGTTGATTTTCAACAAGGGTGCCAACCTCATTCCGTGGGAAAACAATGGTCCTTTTGACAACTGGTGTTGGAATGACTGAACAGCAACAGAAACTGGTAAAGAATGAAGCCAGACCCCTACCTCATACCATATACAAAAACTGCTTCAAAATGGATCTTCTAAGAACTACTCTTAGAAGGAAACATAGGTATACATCTTCGTGACCTTGGGTTAAGCAATTCTTTCTTTGCTACGATGCCAAAAGCAGAAGCAACAAAAGAAAAAATTAGATAAATTGGACTCGTCAAATAAATAATTTGTGATTCAGAAGCACGATCAGGAAAGCGAAAAGCATGAGAGAATGGGAGAGAGTACATGCAAAATCATCGATCTGATAAGGCTCTACCATCCAAGATACATAAAGAACCCTTACAACTCGAACCAAGAAACTGACGAAGACAACTAGCCCAATTTAAAAATAGGAAGAGAGGGGCACTTGGGTGGCTCAGTCAGTTAAGTGTCCCACTCTTGATTTCGGCTCAGGTCATGATCTCATGGTGGCAGGATCGAGCCCCAAGTCTTGGGATTGTCTCCCTCCCCCTCTTCCTCTGCTCTTCTCCTGCTCACACTCATGCATGCTCTCGCTCTCTCTCTTTCTCAAAAGTAAATAAATAAAGGCAAAGGATTTGAATACACATCTTTCCAAAGAAGATGTAAAAGTGGCCAATAAACTCATTAAAAGATGCTCAGTGAGATTAGTCATTCTGGAAATGCAAATCAAAACCATAATGAGATGCCATGGCACCCTCCCTAAGACAGCTAAAATTTAAAAGACACTAACAAGTGTTGGTGAGGGTGTGGAGACCCTGGGACCCTCACACACCGCTGGTGGGAGAGGGAAATCCTGTCTCTACTTTGGAAAAGAGCTTGGCAGTTCCTCAAAATGTTAAACATAGGCTTGGCACATGACCCCGCAATTCCGCTCCTGGGAATATGCCCTGAGAAATGAAAACCCACATCTGCATAGAAACTAGTGTGTGAGTGTCCACAGCCATGTTGTTCATAATAGCCAATGTTCCAGAATTTTCATCAACCCTGTGCTCATCAGCAGTCACTCCCCATCCCCCTACTCCTTGCCCAGCCCCTGGCAGTCATGAGCCTGCCTTCTATCTCCAAGGGATTTGCCTCTTCCTGACATTTCATACGGATGGATTCCTACTCGGTGATCTTTTGTGGCAACTTCTTTCATGCAGTGTAATGTCTTCGAGTTTCCTCCACGTTGTAGAATGAATCTGTACCTCTTTCCTTTTATGACTGAATAAACATGTCATTGTGTGCATAGACCATAGTTCGTGTATCTACGAATCAGTTGATGGACATTTAGATTTCTCATTCTTGGTTGCACAATTTGTGACTATGAAAAATCACTGAATTGCACACTAAAAAATGTTTAATAAAGTTAAAAAAAATTTTAGTGTATTTTTATTCATTTTTGACAGAGAAAGAGACAGAGCCTGCGCAGGGGAGGGGCTCGAACCCACAAACCATGAGATCATGACCTGAGCCGAAGCCGGACGCTTAACAGACTGAGCCACCCAGGCACCCAGCAAGTGTCTTCTTCCTCGACTTCTCTCTCTCTACATCCATCCATTCAATGACAATGAGCTGTGCATCTGTCTGGAGTCAGGGAACTGGGGATGTGCTTCGACAGGGGCATACAGTGGTAAGCGGGACAGACGTGTCCTCCCTCCCCCGCCCCCAGACCTGACCTTCTTCTGGGAGTGGATGGGCAATATGCAAGTCAAGAGAAACGAAAAAGAC
>NC_043715.1:3749074-3752875 GCF_006229205.1 Suricata suricatta
AAAACTCTTGAACAACACTCAGTAAAGGGACAACTTTATTGCCAAAGTTTAAGAATCAAGAGCTTTCACAGAAGCGATCCGGGTATGTGGCTTTTGCTGGACGGTTGGAAGGCGTGGCACCGCCAGGCCGAGGTTCCTGACTTGGGACCGGCTGGGAAGGCAGAACCGGGGGTCCCCATTGGGACGTCAGCTTTGAGGACGAAACTGACAGCCAGAGGGGGGAGGGGGGGCCCGCAACAGAGAGGATCACCTTCCGCAGAAAAAGTTTCCTTGCGGATTGCTGGAAGATCTTAGCTCATTTACATCACGTGCCTGCCCCCTACAGGCAGGTGAGTGAGTTGGTGATCCTTTGGAACTCTAATAGGCCCAGTGCCAGGAATGAATGAATGAATGAATGAATGAATGAATGAATGGGTGGATGGATGGATGGATGAATGAATGAATGAATGAATGAATTTATACCACCCCTCAATTCTTGACACAGTACATTACACAAAGTATCAAACATGTTTATTTGATTTCTAGACAAACATGAATTAGATTGCTATGAGCATGGTGTGGATTTCAATTTAAACAAATGATGACACAGTATTTAGTTCTGGTGTGCGGTTAGCTTTGCTGCCTTCGCTGGGCCAAGCGGACCCCCGGGGGCTCAAAATCAGGTTCCCTTGAACGCCAGCCCTTTACACTTTCCGTCCGAAAGGGGGCGACAGCAACAGCGAATAGAAGGAGAACAATAGTTAAAAGCGAAATACAGTCAAGACTCTTCCTACAGTGACGCTGGCCCATGGGGTCATAGGATGGGAACCGCTTTGCGGGGGCGGGGTGGGGTGGGAGTGGGGGAGGGGTTACTGAAGATATTCTGAAAAGAGAATGCATTCAGATGGTTCAGGAATAGGATAGACTAAATAGAGTGGCATCTGGTGAAACCTCCCTTCTAACCTCTTCCACTTGTGTCTGGCTTCCCTCTCATTTCCGCCACAGGTAGCACTGTTATTTCCCCCCGTGTGCTCCCCCAGAGGCGTCTAAGCGTGTCCAAACACACAGAAACATCTATTTACACCCCAACTTTACCCCACAAGGTAGCAACACCAAAGGGTGTGCTGGACATACTGCTCTGGACCTTGCTTTGTGTGCTGATGATGTATCGGGTAGAATGTTCATGTCAGACCGTAGAGGTCTCCCCACCCCAGACTCCCCTCGCCCCCTCTCTTTCCCGGTGACATCAGTTCTCCTTGGCCCACCTGCGTCATAATCTATTCATCTGGTCCCTTATCGAGGGGCATATAGGTTGCTCCTAATCTCTTGCTACTGGAAGTAAAGCAATGAGTAACCGTGACTAGCTGTACACACATGTCAGCGTCTCTGCAGCAGTGAGCACCTGAACAGGAGAATCATCTCGGGGGGCTTCAAACGTCCCACCCCCTGGGTGAACTTCAGATCAATTGCATCAGAATCTCAGAGTGTGGGGTCAGGGAATCACGGTAACTCCAGGGTCCAGCCAGCCCTGGGCACCACCGACCTCTGGGGGGACATGATTGGTCAAGAGCACATAGACTTGTAAATCTGCTGGATATTGCCAAGTGGCCTCTGTTGGGAGGGGTGCCCATGGGACTCCCACCAGCCTGACAGGGCGTCGGGTCTTCCCAGCCTCCCCCAAAGCAGGCCTGTCATACTTTGATCTCTGCCGACCTGCGAATTTATTTTGAAGGGATCCCTCCCCCTGCCTTCATTTGGGCCGAAACTGGGCGTGTGTTTGAGAGCCATTTGCGCTCTCTGGTCATGGCCGATGCCTGCTTTTGCTTTTGTTTTTGTGGAGATGGGCTTCTTTATATATCGGCAAGATGAATTCTTTGTGATTGGAGTCGTACATACTTTTCACTGCTCTGTCTTTGGTTTTTACGCTTTGCATGAGGCACTGTGTGCTGATGTGGTTCCTTGAAGAAGACATGTATCCCTGTTTTGTTTTAGCTTCTGGACTTTTTAAAATTAAAAATATTTTTTAATGTTTTATTTCTTTTTGAGACAGAGAGAGACAGAGTATGAGTGGGGGAGGGGCAGAAAGACAGGGTGACACAGAATCCGAAGCAGGCTCCAGGCTCCGAGCTGTCAGCACAGAGCCCTACACGGGGCTCAAACCCACAAACATGAGATCATGACGTGAGCCGAAGTCAGAGGCTTAACCAACTGAGCCACCCAGGCGCCCCATTAGCTTCTGGATTTTGAGCCATGCCTGAAAGACGTTTCCCATTTCGGACTTCTTCCCAAGTTTTCTTCGGAAACTTCTGGGGTTTCCTTTGTTTACATTTTAATCTGGGATGCTTCTGGATTCATCCTGATCAATCCTGTGAGGTGGGAATCCACCTTTGAGTTTCTTTCCAATGGTCAATTTTATCATTACCTTTATCAAGGAGTCAGAGAGGAACTTCTTCGGGCTACCTCAACCTGGAATTTGTTTTCATCTTTTTACTTAGGGCAACATGTGCTCCTCTTTTTCTCAAAATGTGGTCCCATCCACCCACCCATCTACCTGTAACAGTGACCTCTGGATGGCGACCGAGTGGCCATTCTGGTGCGGACCGGAAGAAAGCCCCTGGCACCAGCCACCCCCCACCCGCATACCTGGAATTTTTCGTGCCATTTTTTGAAGAAGGCACCGGAACCCAATCCCAGGACTTTGACCTACCTCATAGCCCGCCAAAAGACCTAACCAACCCCATCCAGCCATGACCCCAAACCCGCCCTTATTAGGTAACTAGCCCTCCCAGACCCAAACCCGGAACCCTAGCCCTATAAAACGGCCTGTTGCTTCATATCAGGCGCGACTTCCCTGACTCTCCTCACCTGAGTCACGGAACCTCGCCCGGGGACTGCAGACCCTGATAAAGGTTTTCTTTGCTCCTTAACTTGGTCTCTTTCTTGCCTCTTGCCTTCGCCTCATTCACCGAAAATCTTACACTACCTACTCACTGACTGATTCTTTTTGTTTGCCACTGAGAATTTTATTATTAATTGGACATTGTCCCTGACTTTTAGATTTCTATTTAGGATTTATTTTAACTACTTAATAACCTACAAAATGACCTTTTATGGACGATCTAACAGGTTTGCTTACATGTATATTTCAGTTAGACCACAGACAAACCCATGATGCTAGTGTTGTTTTATTGCAATTGAGGAATGTAATCTCAAGACTTTTTGAGGCTTGTGAGAGGGTCCACAGTCAGAAAGTAGCAGTGCTGTTTGTCAAAAGCCTGGTCTGCAGAGTCTGGCCTTTTTACCTGCCTTGACACTGTTACTAGTCTCTGTGGAATGGCAGGGCGAGGAATGAATGAGTGAGTCAGCCAGGGCGTGAGGCAGTGAGGAAGACAGAATGAGTCAGTCCTTCAACTCAGAGGAACCCAAAGGGGGAGATAGCCAGAATACAAATAACCAGAAGACAAAGTAAACAGTGATCCCACCCGGGTTTTGGAAGCCATCCACTTTCTATCCCCTCCTATTTGAAATGCATCGTTCTTTCCCCTCCCTCCACCCTCGAAACCAAAGAGCCAAACACGAGGTGGGGTCAGTTCCTTTGGTCTGCTCCATGAAGTCACCTCATGGAGGTCCCCTTTGGAGGCTAGGAGGTCTGCAGCTCTGCAGCCTGGGTGGGGGTGGGGTGGGGAGGAGGAATAAGGAGGAGAGGCTAGGAGTGGGCGGGAAGAGGAGGGCAGAAGACAAGGGAAGAGGGGGGAGGGAGGAGGAGGAAAGAAAAGGGAGAAAGAAGAAGGGGTAGATGATGGAGATAACGGGAGAGTTAAA
>NC_043715.1:3752975-3765749 GCF_006229205.1 Suricata suricatta
TTGAAGGAATATTTATGAAGTGTCTCCTATGGGCTGGGTGGTCCTAAGGTGTGCTTTTGTTTGTTTTTGTTTTTTAATGAGATCCTAATTAAAAGGCCTCCCTGAGCGCTGCCTCTAGATGTCCGTCTGCCCACTGCTTTCGTAAAGGGTTGGTTTATTTTTTATTTAAAAAAATTTTTTTAAATGTTTATTTTTGAGAGAGAGAGAGAGAGAGAGACAGAGCATCAGTGGAGAGAGAGGGAGACACAGAATCCGAAGCAGGTTGCAGGCTCCGAGCTATCAGCACAGAGCCTGACGCAGGGCTTGAACTCACGAACCACGAGATCATGACCTGAGCCAAGTCAGACATTCAACCCACTGAGCCCCCAGGTGCCCCCAGTAAAGGGTTGGTTTAAAAGATCAGGTGCATAGGGACCCCTGTATGCGAGACTTGGTGTTGGGGTCTTGAGTTCAAGCCCCACGTCGGGTGTACAGATTACTTAAAAATAAAACCTAAACTATCAGAGGTGTCCAATGCTCTATGAGCTCACATTGAATGAGGCACCTAGGGCCTCTTGCAGAGAGTCGGCGGGTCAGGATTTGAAACCAGGCCCTGGCTCAGGATCCCTGTCTCACTATCACCTCTGCCCTTCCTCCACTGCGGTCAGTGTTTTTGCAAGCAGAGTAAGTACAAACACTTGGCTTTGCCCCAGTCTGCTGGACAAGTGGGGGATTCAGCAGTATTTTTTTTTTTTTGCCTTGTCAGATCTGAGGCTTTGTCTGACAAGCCAGCTTCTCTCCTCGCTGAACCCAGGAACAGAAAACTAGCCGTTTCTTTCCTCCCTTTGACCATCCATCACCCTCCCCCCGCCCCCCCCACCAGACTGGGTCTTGCTTTTGAAGCTATTGTTCTCTCCTGCAAGTAGGAGAAGGTGACCCAGGGGTGAAAGAGCATCCTATCAATAGAACAGACTCTGAACAGATGCTCGCGGCCATTGGGCGAAGCTGGAAAGGCTTGTGCGGTCAGAGAATACTTCCTTCCTCCCCTGGGCCTTGAAGGGGTTTTTTACTCTGACCCCTCCCCCAATGGCGGGGCTGCGAGTGGGGAGTGCCTGGCGGGGGAACTAAAAATGCTTTTCCCTGCTGCTCATTGATGTTATGAATGGGCTGTGGGATCCGAAGGCTCCGTCTGCTTTGGCTGGAAGTCTGCCTGCTGTCCCCAGCCATCTGTTGGACAAATGTATAGACGGGCTATGATTGCTGTGTGTGCACGTGCTCCTCTCGGAAAACCACGGCCGTGTCCTCATGGCCCAGTGACAAAGGACTCCGAACACCGACTGGTCCCTTTCTATACGCAAGTTGCTGCACTTGGCGTGCCTGGTCCCCATGACTGAGGCAGTCCCCCTTTCAAGGCCCAGCGCAGTGGGGAGACTTGCCGGCCATCACCGAGTTAGGACGTGACAGGGTTGGGACTCGAACCCAGGCAGGCTGGCTCAAAGTCCCATGGTCTTGGCTTCATCTCTCTAAGGAAGTGGGTTTAGATTTTTTTTTAAGCTTTATTTATTTATGTAATCTCTACACCCCATGTGGGGCTTGAACTCACGACCCCGAGATCAGGGGTTGCTCACCCTTCCGACCAAGCCAGCCAGGTGCCCCGGAAGTGGTTTAGTTTCTCATTCTCAAGCCACGAGACCTCTTTAGTGCTACAGCGGGTTCTGGTCAGGCCACCCGCAACTGTTTGCAGGATCCATCGCTTACGTGACGCAGGGAGGGCTCGCTGTGGCCCTAATTCCCAGGCAGGTGTCCTGTGAGCCCGAGGGGCCCCTGCCGTGAGGACAGGCTCTCCCTGTGGCCCAGCTTTCCTCTTCCCAAACATCTAACAAGGTGCAGAGAGGACTTAGAAGCCAGAACCAGCACTTGATCTCTCCCTCCAAAGATGCTGGGAGCAGGGAGGGGGAGCCAGGAGTCTCCTCCTGGGCTTTCTCTCCTCCGTGACAGCCCTCTTCTGGCATTCTGTCCGAACCACCCCTTCTCTCCCGGCCCTGTGCCCTCTGGCTGCCGTCTTCCTGCCTGTCCTGTCCGGCTTCTCCCTCTCCTCGCCCCCTGGCCTGGCTTCTCCTTCGCTGCAGCTGTCTTCTGGAAGGTCGCTCATCTTCCTGTTTCAGCTGACAGGGTTTGGAGCTCCCTGTGCTCTGTACCGGCTCTTCTGGTGCTGGATGCACCTGCCCCCCCACTGCTCTGCCACCTCCGCTCTGGGCTTCTTGCCTCACACCTCAGTCCGTGTGAGATGGCCCGCCAGTGCAGAGGAGGGAACCTTCCGCAGATCCGGTCAAGCAAACTCTGTAGCTTCCGTGGTCAGAAACTCAGCCTCTCCACCCTCTCCGACACCCTGGTTCTGCCTTTCTCCTCTCTTGTCCTCCTTGGGGACCGGAGGGCAGGTTCTCCTGAGTTGTGATGCAGAGGGCCATCGGCTTCTGGGCCGTGGGCGGAGCCATCCCTGTGGGGAAAGGGGAGAGACCCCTTGCCAATGACTTAAGCAGAAGTTTCCAGACTGACAGACACACTTTCCTTGCCCTGGCTGGGTTCGTGTGCCCATCCTGGACCAGTCACTGGCTGGCAAGGCCTGGGTCAGTGCCCGCTCCTGGAGCGGGGGAGGGGCCGCCCACCTAAACCAGCGGGCGGACTCAGGGAGGGTGACTTTTTAAGGGAAGAGCAGACCGTGTGTGTGTTGGGCTGGGGTGGCATGGAGCAAACCAAACTCAGGTCTGTCGCCTCTCACTTCCTGTCCCTTACGGCAACAGTCTCTTAGCCCTGGATCTTTCTTGTCTTGTGTCCATGCCGGTCCCATTGTGGGAGTAACTCTTCCTAATGCCCATCTCTAACCAAGTCACTCTGCTGCTCCTTAACCTTCTCTGGCTCCCCTCTGCCCGTGGAATTCAGGCCGTCTGATGGGTGTCGCAGTCTGTCCCCACCCACAGCTCCTGCCGACGCCCTTCTTTGTGCACCTGCAGCCTGATACCTTCAGGCCTGTGAGTTTGGGGGTTCCCTCCATCTGGGGTTCCTTTTCCCCTCTCAGCCCCCAACACAGCCTGGTGGGATGTGTTCTTTATTTCAACAGCCTGGAGTTAGAAAATCTCTAGAGTCACATCCCAACTGCGTCTCTTGCTTGCCGTGTGGCCTTGGGCAAGGACCTCCCTTTCTCTGTGCCTCATGTTTCTAGTCTGTGAAATGGGCATCTTGGCAGTGCTCGCCTCTGACAGTGACTGGGGGGGTGAGCTGAAGTAACACATTTAAAATGAGAGCACACTGGCTGTTGATACTTTTTATTGTTTTTACTCTCATAGCTCTCGTGAAGACGTTGTGTTTTCTGTTCGAAAGCTCCCGGTGCGGTGCCCGGTGGGCACAGAGCTCCAGACTAGCCCCAGGAGGTGCCCAACCCCAGGGCGGGGTGGCGTGCATTAGACCCTCCGCCTGGGTCTCCATGCATCAGTGCTCAGTACATGAGCACCTACTGAGTAGCGAAGGTTAGTGCAGTGGTTCAAGGTTTAGGCTGCATCGGACGGCCTGGGTTCCAGGTCGCGCCAGTCATGTGACCTGGGGCAGGTGTGTGACCCACCTGCTCACGCTTTGCTATCATGTGGTCCTTAGGAGGATTAAGGAAGGGATTCACAGAGAGATTCCTTAAATGTTAATTACTGTAATTGTCATCTCGTTGGTGGAACTCAGTTGATGTAGAAGAGTGTGCGGTCTGAGAGCGCCAGGGAGGTGGGGGGAGGGGCAAAGAATTGATGGGGAGCAAATGGGTACCCAGCTGTGCTGGAGGGCCGGTGGGGCCCCTGCCAGCCTTGGGGAGCCAGGAGGAGCCACTGGCCGGGCTGAGTGGACACGTGATCTCTCTGATTGCAGCAGAAGGGGCTTGCAGATCTTATACACGTGATGGCCACTGGCTCAAGCTGTCTATGAAATCACGGTTTGTTTTTGTGCTTTATAAGTAATATGTGTTTTTAGTAGAATATTGAGAAAGCAAGACCAAGCAAAAAGAAGAGAATAAACTACATATAGTTCAGGTACACTTTTACCACCCAGAAATTTGTTCATTAATTTGTGTGTCCTTCCTTCCTTCTTTCCCCCCTCCCTCCCTCCTTCCCTCCTTCCTTCCCCCCTCCCTCCCTCCCTCCTTCCCTCCTTCCTTCCCCCCTCCCTCCCTCCCTCCTTCCCTTCCGTGTATGTGAGTGGCCCCTCTGCAGGGCCTGTTCTGGGCCCTGAGGATAAATACAGAAACAGAGAAGATCCCTGTCCTCAGGGAGCTGATGTTTCATTGTCATTGCCCTGCCTTTAAAATGGCTACATAATGTTCTCTCATATAAATGTAACATGGTTGAACCAATTCTTTGTTGATGGACCCCAAAGTACTCTCTTGCAAGCCGTTTTATTCTGGAAAGGATCCAAGCACCTGGGAATGAATCCAGTTTTCTGTGGGGCTGATTTTAGAGCCCATCGGTTAGGAGCACCGATGGTCAGGCCTGGGCATCTCGCCTTGCCTTGGAGCCGTGATGTGCTGTGTGACCTTGGGCCGGACTCCCAGACTTTCCCCTCTGTAAGATGGGGGCAGTGATCGCACAGATGTGCTGTGAGAATAAACTGATGTATAAATACCTGTAAAGCAGCACGTGGTGTGGAGTCAGTGCTCCAAACTATGGTGGTTGTTCACGTGGAACCTTCTTGAAAGGGGTCACACCTCAATGGATAGGTTGAAATAAACTTGATGTGTGGGGCGGGCACCCAAAAAAGGTGCATTCTTGGAAGTCAGTGTCCACCTGACGCTTGTTTGCGGTAGGTGCCCTGTGATGTTGGCCACATGATGCTCTGGGTGCAGATGATATTCCCATGATGCTTTGTTGCGCCTGGAGTCTTCGGCTCAGAACATCACCCGCGGCGAAAAGTGGGGTTTGATACATTTGCCCATCCTTGGGGGGAGAGGCGTTTCTCAATTCATAGTAGCCCCGCTCTGCCACTATGGTTCCAGTGAATGACTTGACGCTGCACTGCCCCGCTGCGAAGACACTGGCCAATCGGAGTAAGCCGTGTCCTCTGCTGACTGACTGGTTCAGGGTTGGGCCCTTGTGACCGAGTCGAGCCAATCAGCTCCATCCCTGATCCTTTGGACAGAGTTGCCGGGAGAGCCTTTTTTCTCTGGGATTAAGCCCTGTTACATAGTGAAGGCCTGGAACTTTCAGGACCCATGCAACACGTGGGGGCTCAGGAGCAGAACCAGAGATGGGGAGTGGGGCCTAGAAGGCATGGCTTCAACTCTTAGGGCCAGCCGCCCCTGGACCTCTCTCCTGAGGCTGTTTGCTCCAAAGGGCCACTTAAATTTTTCTCTCAGCCAAATTCAGTAGGTTCTATTATCATTTCCATCTAGAAGAGCCGTGGCCGCAGCCCGTAGCCCCCAGGGTAGGTAGCTGGGACAGGCCGAGGGAGGAGAACCCAGACTGCACAAGGAATCCAAAAGCTCTCATATGAGGATTAGTTGAGGAATCCGGGCATATTTCGCTTAGAGAGGTACCTCAGGGGACTTGAGTCTGGTCTTCGTGTTTGAGGGGCTGACATGTGCCATGTGCACACTTCAGGGTTCCCACCCACACCCCAACCCCATGTGGTGGGAGACCAGACAGTAGGAATTACAGGGTGGATTTGGGGTTCACCTGAGGAAGGACGGTCCTCACATTAGAATGGGCTGTCACTGAAGGTAGTGAGTCCCCCATCGTGGGGGGTATGTCAGGAGCAGCTGCCTGACCACTTTGCAGAGGTGTGTTTTTTTAAATTTTTTAATGTTTATTTATTTTTGAGAGAGAGAGAGAGAGAGAGAGAGAGAGAGAGAGAGATGGATAGAGTGCAAGTGTGGGAGGGGCAGAGAGGGAGACACAGAATCCAAAGCAGGCTATGGGCTCTGAGCTGTCAGCACAGAGCCCGACATGGGGCTTGAATCATGATCTGAGCCAAAGTCGGATGCTCAACTGACTGAGCCACCCAGACACCCCAGCGGAGATGTTTAAGAAAGGGTTTGAAAGGGGCTGTCCTTGATCATGCCCTCTCCTCCTCTGGGCTGTTTTACTCCCAGGAAGAGAAACAAAATGCATTAGTATAGGCCCAGGATGGGGTCAGCCCTACCAGGAACTGAGAGTGGCAATAGGGTGGTTTCTAAGGAAAATAGGTGTATTTACTGGTAGAGAAAGTATTATTTATTCTGACACTCATTCAAGAACAGCTAGGCAGACTTTATTCAGGGGGACTGTGTGACAGGTACCGGCAGCGGGGGAGGGCCGCAGTAGGGGAGAGAGATCAGGCTCAGTTCTGAACACCAGAGAAAGTATGGATTTAGAGTCAAGAAGCAAGGTGGAAGGGCGCCTGGGTGGCTCAGTCGGTTAAGCCTCCGACTTCGGCTCAGGTCAGATCTCACGTTCGTGGGTTCAAGCCCTGCGTCAGGCTCTGTGCTGACAGCTAGCTCAGAGCCTGGAGCCTGCTTCCAGTTCTGTGTCTCCTTCTCTCCCTGACCCTCCCCCTCTCATGTTCTGTCTCTCCTGTATCAAAAATTTAAAAAAAAAAAAAAAAGAGGCAAGGTGGAGCTCAGTGAAGGGGGAGTTCCCAAGAGGAAATGTCAGGGCTGAGGGGGATTCTGACCCGAACGGACCTAACAGGATTCTTGCTGTAGGCAGGCCTGGAGATCATGCATCATCTGGTGGGGCGGGGGGGGGGGGGTGGGCAGGATGGAACATAAGGAACCCAGTTAGGTACAGAGGGTGCTCAGATGTGGAGGATGGGCGATTCTGGCCAAATGGACTTAGTGGGACTCTTGCTGAGACTGGGTAATGCACAGATGAACACAGGAGTCTGAAAGCTGAGACCTAGGTGAGTAAGAGTCCAGAAGGCAAGAGTAGAACTTGGTCAACGACAGAACCTTTGCTGTTGCCACAAGAAAGCAGGTGGAGTGTGAAGAGACAGATGCCCTTGTCTGTGGCCCCCTGCGTGTGCTGGTACAACACACGTATAATCGGCAGTCGAGTTACTGTGCCGTTCCGCACTTGGAAGCCCCTCCCCCCCACCGCCTTGTTATTCATACACATAGAGATTCCAGAATTTGAGTGAGAAAATCAGGAGAGAAATGTCTAGTGAGCCTAAGGGGACAGGAGGTCAAAAGGAGGCTTTAAACCTGCACCAGTGCTGTGAACATTGTAAATAAAGCGCTAAGCAGTCTGTCGGCCATTCAGCGAACAATGGCGGAGCGTCTCCTTTGTTCCAGAGACAACGCTGGGGTTTGATGTTTTGGTGGCACTTTGAAGGCAAGTGAGCCATTACCTCCACCGATGTCTGTGCTCTCTGGTGTCTCACTGATTTTTGTTCCCACACGCGGTTGCTGAGCGGTTTTGAGCCACGTTGCTGTGCTTCTCTGGGTCCTAAGATGCACGGGCGTGTTTGTGTTGGCTTCTCGGATTGCCTCCTGGGTGATAGCGGTACTTGCTCGTGAGTTTGTGGTCTTCCGGCCTCCGTGGGGAAGGCTGGTACTTGTCCATCTGCCTGGTGAGTGGGGTGTCCCTGGTCCAGAAAGAGTATTCAGTTAGTTGAACTGAATTGAGTTTTTGCTCCTTGAAAACCGTTGGAAGTTAATGCAGACTTTTAAAGTACTGCTTGTGGGGCGCCTGGGTGCCTCAGTTGGTTAAGTGCTGACTTTGGCCCCGGTCATGATCTCACGGTTTGTGGGTTCGAGCCTCGCGTTGGGCTCTGTGCTGACAGCTCAGAGCCTGGAGCCTGTTTCAGATTCTGTGTCTCCCTCTCTCTCTGTCCCTCCTCTGCTCATGCTCTGTTTCTCTCTGTATCAATAATAAATAAACATAAAAAATAAAGAAAATAAAGTACTGCTTGTGGATCGAATAGGAGTCCCCTCCACACCCTCATCTTCCGTCATTTCTCCACCTGGTTATGTCCCGGGGCGTGGGGCCTTCAGTCATCTGGTTGATTTCTTTGTCCGTATCATGTCTATGCGGGTCCATGTCATGTTCCCTCAGCGTGTTGGTGAGCACGACTCCCTGAAAGAACACTCTTTCTTCCGTCTGCTTCCCGCTGCAAACACGCAGACTTCTCCTTTTATGTCTCCGTCTCCTGTTCTCACTTCCTGCTCCTGCTTCTCTTTATGCCCCATGAGTGTGGGTGTTTCCCAGGGCTCCACCCCCGATCATGGCTTTTCCTTCCCCGGGGAACGTGGTGAGTGCCGAGGGGGCCTGTGGCCCAGGCCAGAGGCGCTGTCAATTCCTCTTCCCCTTAGAGCGTGTGGTGGCTTTGCTCATAAGGTCCAAATGCTTAGAGGCGACACAGGACGCCCCTTCTGAGCCCTCCCAGTGCGGGTCCCAGCGCATAGGGTTCTGACTTCACGGATGCTCAGATGCCAGGCTCCGTGTGGATGCTTTGCACGCATTAGCACAGATAATGGGTTTTTTTCAAAAATTTTAATGTTTTTTAAATTTATTTTTGAGAGACAGAGACAGTGTGAGCAGGGGAGGGTCAGAGAGAGAGGGAGACACAGAATCGGAAGCAGGTTCCAGGCTCTGAGCTGTCAGCACAGAGCCCGACGCGGGGCTCGAACCCACAAACGGTGAGATGATCTGAGCGGAAGCCGGACACTCAACCGACTGAGCCCCCCAGGCGCCCCACAGATACTGTTTCTTATCCATAAAGGACGTGTATGTAACAAGCAAGTGGGAATTTTCCCATTTTACTGACAAGGAATCTGACCGTTTCCTCAGAGAGTCAAAAGTCACTTGCTTGAGATGGACGAGTAAGTGGACTTAGAACCCAGATCCAGGTCCAAGGTTCCTGGCTCTCCACTGCCCCCCACCGTGCTGCCCTGCCCTCCCCCTTCCCCGCGGCTTGTGGACAGTCTTCCCTGTTGTGCACTGCGCTCACCGCTTTGCCTCCCGGAGGAGGTCGATCCATCTGTCAAGGCCCAGTGCAAACGTCCGTCCATGCAGACGCCCTCCGTGATGCTCACCACATTGTGCGGGGAGGAGGTGCGCCTCGTTCTTCAGCCCTGCCCCAGGGGCCTGGGGAGAGCGACTCTGGCTCTGCTGGTGGCCTCCTTTGTGGGGACCCCCTCCGCCCCTCAGGGTTAGCCGGCCCCAAGCTCTTCTCCTTACATGGGCCCAAGTCTACACTTCCTCATGTTGTACCCACATGCGCATGGCTGTCATCTGACTCCCCTGGGGGGCTGAGCTCCTCGGGGTGGAATCGGTGTCTGTTTGGTTCTCTGCTGCCCCATCAGCACCTGGAACAGCGCCTGGCTTTCTCTCCTGCTGCTTGTTGAGTCCGTGAGTGAGTGACAGCCCCCCCCCCCCGCCGAGATGTCTGAGACCTGAGGTGGCCCCTGCGGATGGAACAGCCCAGTGGCCTGTGTGCATGTTGCAGGTGCCAAGGCCCCCTCACCACTGCCTCTGTCCTCACTGGCCTCTGCCGGGGTTTCCTGCCCCAGGGCCCTTGCACAGCTGCGTTCCTCACCCACCTACTTTTATGTGTTGGGCTTTTCAGATTCAGCTCAGAGGCCTCAGCAGGGGCGGGTCCCCCAAGGCCTGTGGCCCCGGGACTATGCCGTCCACATTTTGTATTTTATTTTTTCAATGCATTTTGAAACCAACTTGCCTTACATCCTAATTTGGTCCTGGACTTACTTTATGGTCATCTATCTGATTTTCCCTGTGCCTCCTGTAAGAAACTCACACAAACCGAGTGGCTTGAAATAACTTAATTGTATCATCTTACAGTTCTGGAGGTCTGGAGTCCAGACTCTGCCTCACCAGGCTAAATTCAAGGTGTAGACGGGGGTGTGTTCTTTCCGGAGGCCCCTGGGGAGAGTCCATTTCCTGGCCTTTTCCAGCTCCCGGGGCCCCGTGTCCCTTGACTCGCGGCCCCTCCTCCCTCACCGTCCAGGCCAGCGAGAGCGGGGCGCCGCCTTCTCAGCCGCCGTCTCCCTGGTTTTCTGCCTCCCTCTTCCCCGTTTGCGGACGCTCCTGATGACACGGGGCCCACCTGGATCATCCAGGGTGCTCTCCCCCAACCAGATCCTTAACAGGCACCCCTGCAAAGGCCCTTCCGCTGGGTCCGATGGTGTAGACACAGGTTTGGAGATACGGATGCAGACATCTTTGGGGGCCGCCGTTTTGCCAGAAACTGGGATCTAATGATTTCATTTCATCTCCACTGTGGCCCAGGAGGGTTGGCCCCGCTGTAATTCCCACTCCACAGATGGGAAAACTGAAGCTCAGAGATGGGAAGGCACTGGCCCAAGGTCGCACAGAGGCCCCGCTCTGTTCCTGGCACCTGCGTTCCTGGCCGCCCCTCCCGGCAGCCTGCTGCTTCCCTATGCTCGCAACTGAAATTCTTTTAAAACAAGCTCTTTGTGGGGTGGGGGGCGCCTGGGTGGCTCGGCTGGTTAAGGGTCCACCTTTGGCTCAGGTCAGGATCTCACAGTGTGTGTGTCCGAGTCCCGCGTCGGGCTCTGTGCTGACAGCTCAGAGCCTGGAGCTGCTTCAGATTCTGTGTCTCCCTCTCTCTCCGTCCCTCCTCTGCTCACGCGTGCTCTCTCTCTCTCAAAAATAAACATTTAAAAAATCTCTCTTTAAAAAAAAAAAAGCTTTTTCCTCCCCCCCATGCCCCCAGATTTATGAGCGATAATCGACAGACACCGCTGTCGGTGTAAGGCCACGGTCTGATTTCTGTGTGCCGTGGGATGAATCCCCACGGAGGTTTCGTGGACGTCCACCGTCTGATCGAGAGCCGACAAAGAGAAAGAAAAGGCTTTTCTCTTTGTGATCAGAACTCTTAGGATCCACGCTCATGAAAGCTTTCCGCAGCTCTTTTCTGGAGCGCCAAGGGCCGGACCGAAGGCCTGTGTCTCTGGCTGGCGGCACATGAGTGGGAATTAGCAGCTCAGACGTAATTTTTCTGCTTTGCTGGGAGTGGAAGACCGGAAAGATGCCTCTGGCCTGCCCGGGCTAGAATTCTGACTTCCCTACTTTTGTCTGAAAGGATGCTCTGGGGAGGTCCTCTGATCTGACCCAGAAGTCATTTCCCTCCCCTTTTTTTTGGGCTATAATTCTGCCTTGACTGTAGACAGGAGTGTATTGTTCATGGTTTGCAAATACGAGGCAGCTGCCGCCTTGGGCAGGCCAGGTTCCTCAGGGTCACGCCGAGAGCAGGACTGAGGGAGGACGGAGAAGGGCCGGGCCCTGGGCCGCCCCGTGCCAGCCCCCTCCGCCCCCGCCCAACAGAGTCAGGCCTGTGTTCACCACCCCCTCCCCCGCCCCCGCCCTGAGGCCACGGCCGCGGCCCCTAACGGGATGCCACCTGCCCTGCTCTCGATTTAGCAAAACCCGCTGCCACCTTTGGTGGCTGGTCTTTACTCTCACATCCAACAAATACACATCGGGGACCTACTAAATGCCAGCCACTCTGGGTGTAAGGAATGTAAGTCACAGAGCTTGTGTTGTTTTGGGAGCGCGGGGACAGATCACAGACAGGCTGGCAAGTTGGATCACTCCTGAATGCCGTAAAGAGTGTAAAATGAAGCAATGGCCTGGAGACAGGCTGCAGGGGGGCCTGGTTGGCTCAGGAGGCCATAAGTGGAGGTGAGGCTGAGGCAAGCCTGAATAAGAAGGAGGGAGACACTCGGGTACCTGGGTGAGGAATGAGCTCGGCAGAAAGGAAGGCCCTCAAATCATCTGTCTGATAAATAGCCTTGTGTCCAGAATATATAAAGAGCTCCTATAACTCAACAATAACAAGACAGACATGACCATTACAAAAATGGGCAAGGGATTTGAACCGCTGTTTCTCCCAAGAAGACACACAGATGGCTAATCAGCACAGGAAAAGATGCTCGACATCATTATTGGTTAGGGAGATGCAGATCAAACCAGAGTGGGATACTGCTTCCCACCCCCGATGAGGCCTTGGTGACGCGGTGGAGAATTGGAGCCCCTGTGCCCTGCTGCTGGGGGTGGGAGTGGGAGCGCCTCTGTGGAGAGCAGCGCGGCGGTCCCTCAAAGGGCGGAGCCTAGCAATTCCGCTCCTCAGTATCCGCCCAAGAGAAGTGAAAACACAGGTCTGCGCGAAAACTTGGATGCTTTATAGCAGCATCATTCATGAGGGCCAGAAAGGGGAAGCCACCCCGCTGACCGTCATCTGACGAAGGGGAGACAAAATGCGTCTCTCCCTGTGGTGGAGTGGTTCTCAGCCGGAAAAGCGATGAAGGGCTGATTGTCGATGCTGTAACATTGGCGAACGTTGAAAACATGATGCTGAAGAGGCTGTCCTTTTTCCATTGGACACTCTTTCCTGCTTTGTCAAAGATTAATTGGGCATATATTTGTGGGCCCAGTTCTGGGTTCTCTATTCTATTCCATTGGTCCATGTGTCTGTTTTTGTGCCAATACCATACTGTCTTGATGATGACAGCTTTGTAGTAGAGGCTAAAGTCTGGGATTGTGATGCCTCCCGTTTTGGTTTTCTTCTTCAATATTACCTTGGCTATTCGGGGTCTTTTGTGGTTCCATATGAATTTTAAGATAGTTTGTTCTAGCTTTGAGAAGAATGTTGGTGCAACTTTGATGGGGATTGCATATATATATGACGGAGTCCTACATGGCAATGAGGAAGAATGAAATCTGGCCATTTGTAGCAAGTGGATGGACCTTGAGGGGGTCATGCTAAGCGAAATAAGTCAGGCAGAGAAGGATAGATACCATATGT
>NC_043715.1:3765849-3767005 GCF_006229205.1 Suricata suricatta
ATATGGAAACCAATTTGACAATAAACTATTAAAAAAAGAAAAATAAATAAATAAATAAATAAAGTATGAGAGATTAAAAAAAAAAAAAGAAAAGGAAACATGATGCAACAGACACCAAAGGCCACATAGCATATGATTCTGTGTATTTGAAGTTTCCAGAACAAGGCAGTCTGTGGAGATGGAGGTGGGGTGGGGACAGGGGATGAGGAAGACAGAGACCATCCGAGGGTAGGAGATCTCCTTTTGGGACTGATGAAATGTTTTGGAATTAGACCTTGTGATTGAACTAACGGCCAATGAATTGTGCATTTATTTTATTTTATTTTTTAAGTTTTTATTTATTTTTGACAGAGAGAGAGCGAGCAAGCAAGCATGAGCTGGGAAGGGGCAGAGAGAGAGAGAGAGACATAATCCGAAGCAGGCTCCAGGCTCTGAGCTGTCAGCACAGAGCCTGATGTGGGGCTTGAACTCACCAACCGTGAGATCATGACCTGAGCTAAAGTTGGCCGCTTAACGGACTGAGCCACCAGGGGCCCCCGAATTGTGCATTTAAACGGGGTGCATTGTATGGTATGTAAATGAGTCTCAGTTTTTACAGCGTGTAGAAGAAAGGGCTGTGGCGCCCAGCGAGCAGGGAGGTGGGGTCCGGGGTGGCCCACAGAGCATGCGGGCCTAGTGGGTCATGGTGACGACTCTGGGTCTTACCTGAGCATTTTATTCCTGTGCCTTTGTTCCACAACCTTCTAGAAGCCTCGATCCTTTTTGAGGAGCACCCCCTGCTCAGCACATTTAGCTCTGTCGCTGTCCCTCTGTTGGAGACCCCCCACCCCATGGGCCCCTCGGATGCAGTGAGCGCTGCCCCCACGCGCATGCGCACTCCACGTCCTGGGTTCCATTCTCGTCGCCATTTCAGTCTGCTCCATGGTAGTGGACCTTCGGTCATCACTGTCTCGCGTTTTTTCTGCCAGCTCTGTGCCAGGCCCAGTTCTGAGGGCTTTCTCTCCCAGTTCTGGTGCGGGCTGATCCCCAGAGACATAGCCTCGTGGCTGGGTCCTCATCTTTCCAAGCCAGTGCCCGGGGCGGAGCCGGCGCCCGGTGCAGAGCCCATGCCTGGTGCAGAGCGGTGCCCGGTGCAGAGCCCATGCCTGGTGCAGAG
>NC_043715.1:3767105-3811741 GCF_006229205.1 Suricata suricatta
CCCCCTGCCCAGTCCTCTTGCCATCCCTGCTGCTGTTTCCGAGTCCTTCTTGCCAGTCCAGCCCCAGACCGAGAGTGGCCGGAGGAGGGATTACAGGGACAGGTGGTGAGGGGTGAGGGTGGTCACTGGGGGAGGAAGGAGAGAAATGCCGAGGGGATGAGAGGAGGGCCCAAGGGAAGGAGGGGCATGGAGGAGAGAGCCCAAGGTGAGGACAGTGGCATTTCTGGGCGCCTACTCTGCACCAGGCCGCGCCCACAAACTTGGCGATGGCAGCCTCATGTTGTGTATTAACTTGCTTAGTCGATGAAAGCAAAGACCTTGAAGAGAGAAAATAGAACATGGAACCGAGTGGCCCCTGCCCAGCGTTGCCCGGTCCTGAGCGGGTGGGGCCGTGGGGCTGGCGGGAGCGCTTGCACACTCCGAGGCCCCGCAGACCGCCCGGAAGGGTAGGTTCTTTTGAGAGCGGGGTTTATTCACGCTGCGCGAGGTCTGTCTTTCCATGACCGACACTTGCGCTGGGTGAGGAGTGGGTGTTCACAGCCCCAGACTGGGGACAATGCCTGATCACAGTCACCCGGGCTCTGAGCTCACAGCATGCTCTCCAGGAGGCCACAGTCAGTGGCGTTGACGGTCCTCAGGGCTGGGCTCCTGCCCCTGCTTTGTCGTGGGACGGGGCTCTGTGTGAGCTCGTAATGCATTAGTGAATCCTTGTGAATGGCAGCTAACGTCAAATGGGTGATCCGGAGGTGACAGAAAGGACACCCGCTGCCCAGTGCCATGGCTTAGTAGCTCCCTAGAGACAGCTCTTCTCCCCCTTGGGCTGAAGGATTTGGGAGGGAGTCTTGGGGGACGGTCCTGATGGTCTTCGGTGCCTGGGTGCCTCCAAGTCTGTGAATCCTGACGGCGAGAAGCCGGGCTGGACAGGAAGCTCCTTTTCACGGTCACTTCCTCAAACTGAAAGTGTGGGCGGGAAGGGAGGGGGTGGGCTGAGCTTGGGGCACTGCAGCCTTTCTGCCCTTGAAACCTCTCACCTCTTTCCCACCCGCGCAGGCACCAGTGCTCCTCCCCACCCCCCCTTCTCCAGGTCAGTGGTTCTCAGGCTTTGGAGGCACCCCGTACCCCCAGGGGCCCGGCTGCCGCTCCCCATTCCCGGAGCTTGTGAGGCAGCAGGTCCGCTGGACCCTGCGTAGGCACGTGCTCATGGTTTCCCGGGGGGCGGGGTGCTGACCGGACTGGCCCGGGGACCCCGCTCTGAGCACTGCCCTCGACTTAACCAGTGTGAAGGTGTTGTCTGGTCCCTCACTGCTTCAGCTCACTGAGCCTCAGTTTCTTCAGCTGTAAAATGGGCCCGGGAGCAGGGGCGACCTCACAGAGAGCCTGGCGTGAAGACATGTGCCAGAACGTGGAAGCTTGAGGCACAGGCGCCCAGTAGAAGGGTTCTGACATCCTCAGAACCCTCGTCTGCAGTCCCCGGTGCTTAGACCGAGCTTGGCGCATAGTAGGCCCTCCAGAAAGGCTCATCGGAGGCTGACCGTCTGTGCCGAGGACCGTCCCCGCTGTGAGGCGAGGACAGAGTGTGAGTCAGTGGACGCAGGCGCCAGCAGACAGGCAGAGGCCGGGAGGTCAGTCCTTGGGTTTGGCAGGTGGGCGGCGCTGGGGCCAGTTTCCCCGGGGAAGTGGGGATAGAGAAGCAGCCTTCCCCTGAGCCACGCCTGTCACACACCCTCTGTTCCCTGCAATCCTCACAGCCGCCTCATGACTGTGCACTTGGGGAAACCGAGGCTTGGGGGCATTCGTGCCTCTGGTGCAGCTCACAGAGCTGGTATGAAGTTGGGGGAGCTTCTGATGGATTCCGGAGCTTGGACTCTTCTCCTGGACTCTGGGGAGCAGAAGGCTGAGTGTGAGGGACTGAGTGTAGACGGCTGTGCTGAGGCCTCGAGGAGAGGGAGCTGGGGGGGGTCCCCCGGGTGCGAGAGTGTCCAGGCCTGCTCCCCACACCCCGGGCTTGCCCCCAGCTGGGCCCTCAGCTCCCGAGGCTCAGGCCCAGTGGGGCCCAGGTAGGACCCTGAGGGTGACAGCCATGTCAAGTACAGACGTATGCACACACACACAGGCCTGGGCAGGACGCACAAGTGCACACATTTACGCTGAGGCTTAGCGCTGCCTTTCGGTTGATACACCCACGTTCTCCTGTGAGCCGGGGGTGCCGACGGGACAGAGGTGAGGGGGTTGGCGTTTTCCACTCCCGGGCAGTGCTGTGGCCCCGTGTGTCCCGAGGGGACAAGGCAGCCTGGCCCTGGCTGCAAGCAGCCACCTCCCCCTGCACAAACCAGTCTGCAGTCAAGTTGGGCTCCGAGCCCCCTGCAGGGTTGTGGGGGGGGGAGGCTTCACACTTGCGTGGCAGCTGTGAAAACGTCGCTCCGACCACCGGGTTTTCCGTCGCAGGCGCGCTGACTTTTCAGTGTCGTGTGCCAGACCGGGAGCAGCAAACCTTCCTAGGCATCATGTGACTCTCGGATTTTCAAAGACGCCAGCAGTCTCGCTGGCCAATGCCGGGGAGCAGCCCCCCTGCTGCCAGGATAACGTGAATGACATTGGCCCGCGGTTCTGGAAGGTCTGTAGAGGCCAGGCTCCCGCGTCCTTGGGGACGGCCTGCTTGGGCGTCCGTCTCACGCCAGGTCCCGGGCCGATGTTTGGTTCTCAGCTTTCCCGGGGGCGGTGGGGGGTGGCGATGGGCGGTGGGGACCCTCCGCAGCCACGGAAACCCGGGCGTCCCGGCTCCCAGGGCAGCAACGGGAGATGGAGTGGTTCCCATGGCAACAGGCTGCCCCGTGTTTCCTGGGCCCGACCGACTCAGGAGGCACCCGACCTGCGGCCCTGCCTCCCCCTCAGATGGAGGCAGCGATTTAACTAAACGCTTTGCCGCTGCTCCTTACTTTCCTCCCCGACCATGGCTCAGCTTGGCGTGGCGGCTTCTAGAACGTGGCCACCAGGCTCCCCCCGCCGACGCCGCCTGCACCAGCCCCACGTGGCCGTGTCCGTCAGTCCCTCAGACCTGCTGTCGGCCCGGCAGTTCCGTCCAGCGGCCACAGCATCAGGGCCTCCAGATTTAGTCCCCGGGGCCCTGCAGCCTCCAGATTTAGTCCCCGGGGCCCGCTAGTGACGTGGCCCCCACTCGGAACGTTCCAGACGTGCCTCAGCAGGTGGATGGATGAGCTGAGTGGCATGTCCACACGGTGGAACAGTATGTGGCCATAAAGGGGACTGATCGTGCCGCAGTGGACGTGCTGAGGGAGGGACGCTAGCAACCAGAGGCCACAGACCGTGTCATTCCATCTACGTGCAATGCCCCGAGTGGGCAGACCCAGAAATAGTGGCTTCGTGTAGCTTCGGGCTGCACGGAAGGGGGCTGGAGCGACTGTTCACGGCTGAAAGAACTTCCTTCCAGCATGTGTTCCAGAAGGAGGCAGGGGTTGTGATTGCACACCCTTGTGAGTGTGCTAAATGCCACTGAATGGACGCTTTAAAATTGTTGACTTTTATGTTCCGTGCCTTTTATCTTTTATTGTGACTTTTTTTTTTAAGAAAAAAAAAAAGCCAGGAAGTACCAAAAAAAAAAAAATCGCCGCAGCCGAGGCTCAGTGTTCGGCGATGAAGTCAGAGTCCGTGAGGGTGAGAGAGGGAGCCCTAACCCCCACGGGGGAGCCCCCAGACGCCCTCCCTTCCTCCCATGGCCAGCCTGTCCCCGAGCCCTGTCGATCTGACCATGCAGTGTCCCCGAGACTGTCCTTCTCTGTCCCCATGGGCGGGTCCCACAGTGGGTGTATGCCGACTCCTGTGGCCGGGTGGGGGCAGTTCCCCGGAGGAAGGGGGCTGGGCAGACACATCCAAGCCACCCAGGCCTGGCCTGCAGCCCCCTTGGCCGGTCCCCCATTGCCTTGGGCACATTGCAGAACCTCTGAGCCTCCTCTGTCACCCGGTGAAGTGCATGTTGATGAAGGTGACACTGCTGTCCCCTCCTACCCCATTGCCCACCTCACGGCATTATTATAAAGACCAAACGAGAGGCGTCTGGGGGCTTCAGTCGGTTGAGCTTCCAACTCTTGATGTTGGCTCAGGTCATGATCCCAGGGTTGTGGGATTGAGTCCCGCATCGGGCTTGCACTGAGCGTGGGGCCTGCTTGGGATTCTCTCTCTCCCTCTGTCCCTCCCCTGCTTGCATTCTCTCCCTCTCAAAAAAAAGAAAACCCTACAGAATAAATAAATAAAACTTATACAGACGAAGGAAACCAACACCTCTTGGCCTGTAGTGCCTGGGTCAGGAGTCTGGGGCGTGCAGAGAACCGGGTTCCGTGGGTCCCTCGTGACAGGTGCTTCCCCTCCAGACAGCTGTTGGCCAAGCTGTGCCCAGGCGTCAAGGTCCTAACCTGGCAGAGAACTTCATCGGCCCCGACTGTCTCCTTTACACCCAGAGGGCGTGTGGCCTTGGGTCTCGGTGTCTAAACCTGTACGCTCTGTGGGATTCGGCCCGGAAGCACCTGGAAAGGCTAGGAAGGAAGGTGCCTTGATTTAAAAACAGCTGAGGGGCACCTGGGACGCACAGTCAGTTGAATGTCTGACTTCGGCTCAGGTCATGATCTCACGGTTTGTGGGTTCAAGCCCTGCTTCGGGCTCCGTGCTGACAGCTCAGAGCCTGGAGCCTGCTTCTGATTCTGTGTGTCCGTCTCTCTGCCCCTCCCCTGCTCACATTGTCTCTCTGACCCTCTCCTGCTCATGTTCTCTCTCTGTCTCAAAAATAAATAAATGTAAAAAAACCTAAAAATAAATAAATAAAAACAGCTGAAAAGGAAGAACCCCTCAAACGGGATCCCTTGGCCAGCAGCCACCTAGAAACGCAGACCCCGGGCCCCGTCTGAGATTGGAATCCACACGTTAGCAAGAGCCCCAAGTGGTTCAGACGCACACGGGCATTTCAGAAGCACAGGTCCCCACTGTCGTTGGGAGCCGGAGTGTCCCAAAGCCGGCAGCTGAGCCCTGTGAGACTGGAAGGGCCGAGCAAGCGCCAGGACTAGAGGAGCCGCCCCCTGACCCACCAGACCGTCCAGCGCCGCTGTCTCCCCCCCCCCCCCGCCCCCCAGGCCCCCCAGACCGTCCCGCGCCGCCGTCTGGCGTCAGGGGTCCAGATGAGCTTTCCACGACCATCGCGATTAAAACATGAACCGTTTGCGACCCGCACTGAGTAAGGAGCTCGGATTTCCTCAGTGAGAAACATGGGATTTTGGTGGGAAACACAAAGAGGGTCTTCATTAAACGGGGACCCAAACTAGCTGGAAGGTCACGGTCAACCAGGGCCAGTTCCGAGGCCCAGAGGTCGGTGGTGGTAACTGGGGCAGCGGTGTGAGCCTGGCCCCTGGCGAGTGGAGGCCTGGGACACGCCGTGCCCGGGACAGCCCCCGCCGCGGAGAATGCCCAGGCCGGGGGAGCCTAGCGTGTCCTGATGGGGATACACGCATGCACACACCACACACGCGCACACACACTCGTCACTGGAAACTCCGGAGCATCACACACATTTTGGTAACGCACAGCAGTGGCGGACTGTCTGAGGCGACAACAGTGAGAAAAGGCGGGTAGAGGCTGACCAGGGGGACAAAGCCCACCGGAGGCCTTTCCTAACAACACGTATGTACCATATGACAGGGCGGACTCAGCGTTCTGTATTGGCCGGCCGTGAGCTAGACGTGCCCCGCGGTCCTGGCGTCTTAGCCCACAGCGAGATCGGGGCCACACAGCCCCCCAACTCCCACCCCACAGCTCGGCTCCTATTCCGAGCAGGGCCTCAGGGGTCAGAAGACTTGAGGAAGGTCTCCCTAGATATGACCCCGAATTTGAGCCTCCCCTGTGCATGTGAGGGATGGGGGAGGCGGGGTTGCAGGCATCGGGGCCACAGAGGCCTGAGTTCAGATCCCAGCATGGCCCCCAGCTGCCCAGGTGGCCTTGGGAGTGTCACATGTCCCTTCCGAGGCTCCGTTTCCCAGCCAGGAATTGGGCTCGGAGCCTGTGGTAGGCTTGCTGGATTAAATGAGGGAATGTTGGCCAGGTCGGGGTTGAGTGCCAGCCACGTTGTCCCGGTGCGCCCCGGCTCCCGGCCGCGCCCGGGAACACCGTTTCGGGACGCCGTAACTGAGCCCTGTGCCCTCTTCTTGCTGTTGCCGGCAGATGACGTCCGGTTGTTTGCCTTCGTGCGCTTCACCACCGGGGACGCCATGAGCAAGCGGTCCAAGTTCGCCCTCATCACGTGGATCGGCGAGAATGTCAGCGGCCTGCAGCGAGCCAAAACCGGCACGGACAAGACGCTGGTGAAGGAGGTGGTGCAGGTAACCGGCCTTGCGTTCCCCCCGAGGCCGGGCAGGGCTCCCCCACGCGGGGCCACCGTCCCCAGGGACGGCGCAGGCTGGGCGTGGCTCCTGGGACTTAAGCTGTGCCACATCTCTGTGCCTCCAGCCTCCAGGGCCACTGGGGCACGTTACCAGAGCTGTATGCGGGGTGCGGGCTCCGGGCCTGACCTCCATGTAATGGAGACATGGCAGCTGAAGGCCTGCCTTGAGGTGGGGCGGGCGGTTCATGAGGAGGGGGGCTGGAAGGCCCACCAAAATGGGGCCGCTCTCTGCTTGGATCATGGGGATCATGGTTGACTTTCGGGGGTGGGGGGGCCTTTCCGCATGGCACACAGTAGGTACTCAAGAGCACTTCTCTCCCGGTCCTTGCTAGATTTGTGGGAAGAGGGGGAGGCGGGCGTACCCCTGGTTTTGTCTGAGCTCCTGACGGTTCCCCTAGAGCGTTTCCGTTCCCAAGTGCTCTCCTGTTCCGGACATGTCACGGATTCGTACTGTCGGGAGCTTTGGCGCCAAGGCTTTGGGGTCGCACTGAGAAAGAGCATGATCTTCCAGGGGAGGGGGGCGGGGGAGTGTCTTCTCCCCAGCGGGTTCCCCACCTTGCAGAAGGGCTCCCCACGATCGGGATATGGTAGGTAACGGGCACCGGCTTTCCTTCTGAGGGTTCGAAACTCCTCCGGAAGTGACGGTTGTGACGGCTGCACGGATCCGTGAATATGTGGAAAGCCCCTGAAGTGTAAAACCCAAAACCAGGAACGCGCACAAAACTAGGGCGCGTGGAACGTGGTGTCGCGGATTGGATCCTGGAGCAGAAGCGCCGGTGAATCCGGATCGGGGTCTAGCGTTTCGCTAAGGGTCTCAGTCGTGAGCAGCGTTCCGCGGTAACGTGAGACGGCAGTCAGTCCTCCTGGAAACAGTGTGGGGTGTGTGGGAGCCTCGTACGTCTCCTGCAGCTTTTCTGAGTCTAAAATTATCCCTCATAGAAAACTTCGATTTGAAAATTGTATCAGGAAGGGAAAAAAAAATTCCTTCCACCGCCTTGTCATGGCCCATTTTCCCTTTGTCCCTGCGAGCTCCGGGGGCGCGCTCCCCCGCCGAGGCGCGTGCCCGCGGTCACAGCCCGCAGATCACCCGCGGGGGGCTTGCCACCCCCGGCAACACAGTCTCAGCGGTGATGTGGCTGCAGGCTTTGTGATGGGCGTTCTTCTGGTGGCTGAGTGTTCCATTCCCCAAGTGCATTGTCATGGACTAAATGTTCCCCCGGGGTTGGCCTATCGGGTTGCTTCCAATTTTTCTTTTTATAAATAATGTTCCAACCAGCCTTTCAATACACTTTGCCTCCCCCGCTGAGGTATGTGTGTAGGGCACATCCAGGAGGTGCGGCTCCAGGGTTAATAGATACGAAAATCCTTTTGAAAAGGTATGAGGTGTCAGATGACCTTCTAGAATCGGGCTAGCACCGTGTCTGGGACATCGTATGTGCTTAACACGTGTCACTGATTTCACGTCCCGATTCGCGTTCCTGGTTCACACCGTCGTCTGCGCTCTGCCCTTGCTTTGGGCAGACACCTGCTCAAACTGGGGTCGTTTTATTTATTATTTTAAAAAATGTGTTTTTTTACATTTATTTATTTTTGAGAGAGAGTGAGACAGAGTGTGAGCAGAGGAGGAGCAGAGAGAGAAGGAGACACAGAATCTGAAGCAGGCTCCGGGCTCTGAGCAAACACTCAGCGCAGAGCCCGATGCGGGGCTCGAACCCATGAACTGTGAGATCATGACCTGAGCCGATGTCAGATGCTCAACCGACTGAGCCCCCAGGGGCCCCAAACCAGGGCCGTTTTAATGGTGAGCCAGCCGTCTGGGGTCGTCTTTTTTTTTTTTTAATGTTTTATTTATTTTTGATACAGAGAGAGACAGAACATGAGAGGGGGAGGGGCAGAGAGAGAGGGAGATGCAGAACTGAAAGCAGGCTCCAGGCTCTGAGCTGTCTGCACAGAGCCTGACGCGGGGCTTGAACCCATGTATGTGAGATCTGACCTGAGCCAAAGCCGGAGGCTTAACAGACTGAGCCACTCAGGCGCCCCTGGGGTCGTCTTGATGGCAGTAGCCTGCTGTGTGGGCGAAGGTCTCCCCCTTTTGAGGTTACTCCTCTGTCCTCGGCCACCGGGAGAGCGGGCCTGCCTGGGTGATGGCCAGTGGGGCGGAGTCTTCTGAGTTTCTCTGGGCTGTGTTTTCCTTCCCGTTTCAGTAACAGGTAATCACTCAATCCTATCACATTGCTCATTGACCCGTTTTAAAGGGTAGGACTCGGTGGCGTTAAAGCCCGGTCCAGCGTCGAGCAGGTGTCACCCCGTCCCCTTCCAGAACGTTTTCATCACCTCCAAAGGCATCTCGGTCTCCGTGAGCGGCCTGCAGAGTTCCTTTCAGGTCGAGAACGCAGCCCAGTTTGAAGCGAGCCAGTGACCGAGGGTGATTTGGGGAAATAGTTCTTTGGTGGGAAGTTTCGCTTGGGACTCTGGGTTTTAATTCATTTGTTTGCGAGCTCAAGGGCGTTGAAGCAAAAAGGGGAATTGGCTGGCGCTCTAAACTGGGAAGTGCGGGGTCACTGGGCTTTAGGTGTGTCTGGGGCCCGAGCCCCACTTCCTCTCAGCTCTCTTTTTCTCCCGAGTTTAGCCCAAGGCAGCCTGGTGCAGCAGAAAGCGCCCAGGGTCTTGGGGTGTCGATTCCCAGGGAAGAGAGAGCCTGAGTGTCAATCATTCCCTTAGAAAGGACCCAGATGGGCTCAACTCAGGTCACGTGCACATCCGAGGGGCAGGGAGGTGGAGCTTCGTGATTGGCGGCTCGGGCACGTTCCCAGGTGTTAAGGGGACGCTGGGCATGAGGCACAGATGTCCCCTCCAGTGAGGGGGCCGCCTTGAACTGCAGGTGCAGTGTAAGGTTCTGACCTTACCTTTGGTCCTTTCTACTTTGCACGTGAAAGGGTTTAGTGTCTGAAGCGATCACAATACCTCACATTTATACTACGGTTGCAAAGGGAGCCATTTAAGTTACAGAGGGTCACTTACGTTGGCATGAGGGTCTCTGGACAGTCACTAACATCGTGCTGATCCTGGTACGTGTGCCAGTCCCCCCTCTGTTCAACAGACTCAGAACAGATGCTCCCGTAGGGACCTTCCCGATGGGCCATTCTGGCCTCTGCCTTGTGGACTGTGTCCCTTCCCCTCCCGCGTCTTGCCCTGATTTCCATGGGAAGAGCAGCTGCCTGACAAGGCGTGTGAGATTTTCGGCAAACCCTTGGGTTTTATTGAAATGAAAGTAATATACCCACATCCTTGTGCTTTGCATGAAACACAGGCAGTGAAAACGGACACTGAGGCAGAATCGTGAAAGCTGAGTCTATGCCGCCTGCCTGGCCGTAGGTAGGTCTCTCTCCCGTCCTGGTCTTCTTGGTGCCAGGCTGGGAAACAGATGTGTCTGTGGCCGGTGTGGGAGGGGGCAGGGGGGGGAGCAAGACAAAACACAACCAGCTGCTGGGCAAGTTGGCTGGACGGCAGGGACGCCCAGACCGGAGTCGGGGGCTGCGTCCAGCGGACAGCACGCGTGGCTGCGCCGTGTCCGCCGCCCGTTGTCCCGGCGCCCGCGGGGATTATGGGGACAATGCAGTCACCTTTGTCCGGGGCTGCTGTCCGTGTGGGACCGGGCCGCCTTGGCTGAGAGCCGTTCTGTCACCCATGGGTCGTGCTTGCCTTGCAGAATGCCTCCAGTCACGTGATTCTTTTATTTCTTCTCTAACGTCCTCTGAACGTCCCTGGAGTGGGAGCAGCCAGAGGGCACGTCCCGGCTCTCAGCCCGGGGAAAGGAGAGCCGTATCGTTTCCTCCAAGGAGCAGGGGAGGCAGGAAGGACAGACATTCCAGGGACTCTGGAACCATCAGCTTAACGTGTATTCCGATGGCTCCTAAACCCCAGGGGTGGGGTCGGCTTAAATTCTGGGCCCTCTCCCACCCCTCGGGCCGAGACCAGATATACCAATGCGCCCAAAGTCCCATATTGAAATCATTCATTCTTTGCAAAACAGCCCACTTCTATCGCTCTCCCCATTTTACAGATAAGGGGCCCAGGGAAGTTGAGTCATTTGCTCAGGCTCCCGGCGCATGGACATGGCCGCCCAGCGCCCAGACTGCCTGGCCCCGCAGTCACCTTGCCCTCCTGCACGTTTCCAAAGTCCTCAGCCCCAAGGAATGAGGCTGCGTGCGGTTTGGAAACCCTACCTTTGTAGATTCACACAGCACATTAAACGCTCTGAGAAGTTGTGCAGGAAGTAAACCTCTTAGATTTTTTTTTAATTTTTTTATTTTTTAATTTTTTTTTACCATTTTAGCTTTTATTGACAAAACAGAAAACAAAACTCAGGGCAGCTGCTTGGTTCCTGCATTTGATCTGACCATGTAAACTGGAGAAGTGATTCTTTATGAGGACTCAGGGGAGCTGCCAATATCCAGACAGGTTCCATCAAAAGTGGGGTACTGTGATATCTAATAAAGTCAGGAAAATGAAATTAAAGAGAACAAACTAACTATTAAAAAAAATCACAGAAATCTCTTCTTCAAATATCAGGGGCTTTCTTTAACAGTCTTCAGTGTGTTCATGAAGATCAATCATACTCTACGACTCCCAAAGGAAAAAACTGAGGGAATTCATGGGTAATTTTCACAGCTTCATTGTAAAGTCCAAGATCAAAAGGATGGTTATCTTCTTTAAACTGGACATAGGATGCACACAGAATGGTTGCCTTGGGTGTTACTCTTCCAATTACTTCCACAATTCCAGAGATTTCTTCATCAAGGGGCTCCATCAACTCAATAGTTCCATTTTTTCCTTCTCCATCTGAAAGAATAAACATTTTTCCAGGGGGATGAATCTTTTCCAACCTCCCTAGGAAGCAGACCGGCTGGTTGATGAACCGAGCCAGCATGCTGGCGTTGACGGGCGACCTGGGCAACTCCATGACGTCCACCACGATTGCGGTGCGGGACAGGCGGCTGGCGGGAAACAGACAACCTTAGGTTTTTTTTTTTAACGTACCCCATCTTCTTGATAGTACAGCCTTTAAAAAATACTGGAAACAGAATGTCATTGCTCAGCAATTATTTTTTAAAAAAATGTTGGGGGCGCCTGGGTGGCTCAGTTGGTGAAGCGTCTGACTTTGGCTCAGGTCAGGATCTCACAGTCTGCGGGTTTGAGCCCCGTGTCGGGCTCTGTCCTGACAGCTAGCTCAAGAGCCTGGAGCCTGCTTCACATTCTGTGTCTCCTTCTCTCTCTGGCTCTCCCCTATTCCCACTGTCTCTCTCTGTCTCTCAAAAATAAATAAAGAACATAAAAAATTAAAAAAAAAAGGTTGCTGCGTCAAATGGAAAAGATCATGAGCTTACGGCGGAGTGAGACCCAAGTTGATATCCTCACGCCATCAAATCTTTGCAAGTACCTTTATCTTTAGAATCTGTGAAAAAGATGTTATGAAAAAGAGAATGTAAATTTCCATGGAGTGTTGCAAGGACCCAAGAAACAGAAAGGACGCAGGAAGGTTTTCCTGTTTTGGTGACTGGTGAGCATCCTTCCAAACCCTCACTCTTTACTCCGTTCTCCTACGAGCCTCGGTCAGAATCAATTGCTCCTTCATGTGTTTTCACTATGACCCCATGGATTGTAACTCCGTGAGCTGTGACTCCCACTTACTTGTAATTAAGTGACCTCGAAAAGGAATCCCGAGGGCAGAGGCCGTGGCTGCTTTATTACACGGCGCTCCTCGTGCCTGGATAAGTTCCAAAACAGGTGCTGAAAAGTAAAGAAACAAATCTGTGCACACAGCTGGCGTCAGACGGTGCCTTACTCTGCGTGTTCCCAGGACCAAAGAGCATTCTTTCACGGCCAAGAACTGGTCTCAGGATTGAACTAAGTGTGGAAGCCAGTGGCCCTCAGGGAGGGCTTTGGGGTGGACCGGACCCTCCAAAGGCTCTGCTTCGGTTTCAGTGGAGAGCAGAGGTGCGAGCCGGCTGGGCCGCTCCGGAGAGGCCGCGCTCCTCCGAGTAAGGAGACTTCTGGGCTCCCTGCTTGGCCTCGGGGACCGCGGTGCCACCCAGCACTCCGGGGACCGGCTCCGGCTGCCTCGTGGCCTCCCGAGGATGTCAGCTGTTTGTTTTCACCTGGGATGTTTTCCCTTCTCCGAGCTCGCGGCTTATGGAAAGGCCCTTTATCTTCAGAGCCAGAAAGGGCCTTTTGTGCCTCGTGCATTTCACCTGGACTCGGGCAAAGGGGCTTTCGGGCCTCGTGTCCTCTGTTTTAGACGCAAGCGACCTGATTAGAAACACGAAGTCCGAAGCAGCCGGTGAAGGGTGGTGTGGGATCATGGATAGGGGCCAGGGGCTGTTACTACACCCAGTATACAGATGAGCAAGCTGAGGCTCGGAGGGGTGAATCCTTGAGCCGGGGCGAGCGTCCAGGCGGGTGCGGGTGGTGGGGGGGTCAGAGGCTGCTTGCCTGGCGCAGAGCCTGTGCTCCTGCCGCTAAGAAGTCACGAGCTCTCGGCAGAGAGAGGAAGATGCCCACACCCTGAGCCTGGCACAAAAATGGAAGCCGCTTTCACAAGCAGAGAGCTGTGCCTGGTGGGCGGGGGCCCGGGTGCCCCTCGTCAAGCCCCAGACGGACCCCAGCCCTCTGCCAGCCTGCGGTGGCAGGGCCCCTGCCCAGGCCGTAATCCCTCACACGGCCACCAGCCCGCAGTCTAACCCCCACTCCCCACGGGGACCTGCTCAGAACACAGGCAGGTCCCTGAGCACGGAGTCCAGACAGGTGTCCTCTTGTGTGACACTTGTACCCCACGTTCTGTGGAACCGCGGTGCTCTTTTATTTTTTCAGATTTTTAAAAAATATGTATTTATTTTTGAGAAAGAGAGAGCTCAGGCAGAGGAAGGGCAGAGAGAGAGAGAGGGAGACCCAGAATCTGAAGCAGGTTCCAGGCTCCGAGCTGTCAGCAGAGCCTGACACGGTGAGATCATGAACTCATGAACAGTGAGATCATGACCTGAGTAGGAGTTGGATGCTCAAATGACTGAGCCCCCCAGGCGCCCTTGAACCATTTATTAAAAACCACAACGCCCTGGGACAGACCACCGTGGAGGGGAACCAGACTGCCTGGGGCTTGGTGCAGAAGGGACTCAGAAAGGAAGCATACCCAGGGACAGATAATGACAAGAGAAATACAAAGGTGAGGAGCGGTACAGGGAAGGGAGGAAAAATCCAAATGACGTCAGCTGCAAGGAGCACAGGCAGCATCGGGGCACCTGGGAGGTCGGTCCGTGAAGCGTTGGACTTCTGCTCAGGGCATGATCCCCCAATTCGTGGGTTCGAGCCCCGCGTCGGGCTCTGTGCTGACAGCTCGGAGCCTGGAGCCTGCTTCCAATTCTGTGCCTCCCTCTCTCTCTCTGCCCCTCCCCTGCTCATGCTCTGTCTCTCTCTCAAAAACAAATAAACATTAAAATTAAAAAAAAAAGAACCTCAATTAAAAAAACCCAAACAGATGTGATTAATCACAGCAGAGGTACCCGGGTCCTCGTGACGCTTCACAAAAGTGCTTTCAGACGTTCCGTGTCTGCTCGCCGTCCCATCTGGGGGTGGTGCCGTGCATGTGCGCGTGCGCGCTCTCCTGGCCTCGTCTCAGCCCGGCCGAGTTGTGGGTTCCAAGCCCCGCCCACCACTCAGCAGGTGCCACCTCGTGCAGGCCGCCTCACGGACCTGAGTTTGAACTTACTCCTCTGAGAGTTTGGGAAGATGGTCCCTACACGAGGAATTGCAACAAGTAAACAGAAAGGCTCCTGGTGTGTGTGAGGGGCTCGAGGGAGATGCTACTTACTTATTCAGCTTTTGTTGAAAAGTGAAAGCCATCTGGTGTTTACCGACAATGAACATCTGTGCGTATATGGTATAATTAGGGGGAGAAAGTCCGTTGAATTAGTTCCTGGGAAACATTCCGCAAAGCGGCGTGAGGAACAAGAAATGACCGGCACGATTCTGACCAGGCGGAAGCTGAGACCCTAAACTCGGTTTGCCGATGGATGACCAACAGCCGGGGCTCTGGGTTAAGGACGCTTCTGATGCTAAGTCTGGAAAGGGCTGCGATTGCTGGTGGATGCGGCAGGAGCGAAGGATGTTTCCCAGGTTCCTACCGTTCCTGATCTGATGTAGCCGAAGTCAGACTCGGGGCAGAGGGGGTCGGGGCTCCTGTAAATGTCCACGGTCAGGAAAGTGGGGGGCAGAGTCTTGGCAGTCACCCCAGTGTTGAGGAGGTGGGTGGCCGTGCAGAGCTCAGGATCTGAGGCATACGGACCACTGGCCCTGTTGAATTTGGCCCAGACCCACCCACAGCGTGGTCTAGGGGGGCGTGCCTCCTGACCATCCATCTGTGTTGGACGATTTTTTGAATCGTGCCCCGCCCCCCGAAACGTGACCCCGTGCCTCTCCCATGTCCTTTGTTTTCTCCCCCAGCGAAGGAGGGTCGTGTCCTCCATGAGCTGCTCTGGTGACACACGGACCTTTGTTCCTGAATCTGCCCAACGCTAGACCGTACCCCTTTGGTGCTTGTTTCTTTTCCCCTTTTCTCTGATGACTCATGCTTGTTATAAGAACCTGTTCTTTCTGAGTAAATTACACTATGCTGAAAGGATTTGAAAACCTGGGTCTTTGAAGCGCTTTAGAATGGTTGTAGGAGGGAAGTGTAGGGGGGAAGCCTAGGGGGCCCAGGAGGGGTTGCGGCTGAACGCCCAGCGGGCTCGATGCCGTGCATTCTCATCTGGCACACGGTCCTCGGAGGGTGTCCTTTCTCCTAGCAAGATTCAGGAGGCGGGGCGCTGACCACTTTTCTGCAGCACACGGAGGTCTTCGGTTTATAAATAATCCTCACCCGTTTTGGGGGAAAGATAGGATTGTGGCCAACACGTGTCTGGCACCCCTCCACCACCTGACACATGCAGGAGGAGAGAGTCTAGTCTCACACTTCTGTGCCAGGGTTTGGGATGGACCACAGGTCTTCCTTTTGAAGGCCAGGCTCGGATCCCACGGTTGACTCTTCGGGGCCAGTTTTTTCCCTATTGCCCCTGAGATTTTGGCATCTGAGGTGGAATTTTGTCCCACACGCTCTGAGGGCTTCAGTGCAAACCCAGGATGGCTGGCAGGAAGGGGCCAGAGGAACCTGTTATCTGGCCCTCTTCTTTCACAAAGATGGAAACCAGGGCCCAGAGCCATTGACTGCTTCTCTTGGGGCGTTTTAGGGCCCTCTGGTTCTCTTATGCTCTCAGACTCTCAAAGAGAGCCCGAGGTACCAGAATCTTGACCTCCCGGGACCTAGGAGGATGTCCGGTATACAACAGGTGCTTAGTAAGTGTGTGTTTGTTGCAAGAATAAATTGCATTAGCTCTCATTATCTTTGGATACATGAAGGTCACCTCTCTTACCGCGCCCCTCTCTGTAGAAATGCACATTGCTGACATCACAAGCCTAACTGTCAAAGACTCCACACTCCTTTTCTCTTTCCAGAACTTTCTCTGCACCCATATTGTCTAGTGTTCCGGGTAGGAGGTCTGACACTCCTACCCCGACAGGCTGTCCCCAGGCTAGCCTCGTGCCCAGCCCCATGCCCAGCTCTTGGGTGTGCAGCTGGATTTGCTGTCCTCTCTCTACCAGGACAAAGTGATGTCAGTGTCCCCGCCTTGGTTATTCTGAGGACCTCTCTGGGACTTTCCTCCAGTAAAATAAGTGGTGGAGGTGAAGAAATCCTTGTGGGGAGAGAAGAGGAACCAGCCAGCTTCACACTTGAGTGTTGCAGGAAACTTTGTGTCTCAGAGGGTCCCCTGGCAATCTTGCAAACAAAGGTGACCCCAGGATCACTTAAATGATCACCGGATCACTCTTGGGTACCCTCACTGAGTGTCCGAGCCCTTTGCACACTCACTGCATCCTTCCGACCAGGAGACTGAGTCTGGGTGGGGGGGACAGGGAAGTGGGGGTGGGGAGTGGTAAATCGGTGGGGAGGGGAGGGGTAAGTCCCTGGGGAGGGCCGGCTGCTGGCGAGGCAAATGGACAACTGCCGCTTGTTTGTGTTTGGCCCAAGCGCACGGCGCCCGGCCCACGTCAGGCTTGAAGGAGGGGTCTAAAGCCAGTCAAGCTGGGAGCCGTTTGAAAATGAGATGGTTTAAAACCAAAGATAGGAAAATGTTTTCGTGCTTGTTTTTTAATGTTTATTTTTGAGAGAGTATGCACACGCATGCGAGTGAGCAGGGGAGGGGCAGAGAGAGAGAGGGAGACACAGAATCTGAAGCAGGCTCCAGGCTCTGAGCTGTCAGCACAGAGCCCCCATCTTGAACCCACAAACCGTGAGATCATGACCCGAACCACCCAGGTGCTCCAGTGCTTTTTAAAGCAGCTTTGCACTTAGATTCTTGGCTATGTACAGAGCCTAGTTCCTAACCTGACCTTCAGCGTTGCCTTCCTTGGAGCAGACCATTGGAAGCTTCCACCGGAAGCCATGTCTGTCCTACGTCTTTGAAAGATGAATACATATGCACTTGAGCACAGTCACAGGGACAAATGTGTCCTGAACTTGGTTATTGGCTTCCAACCATCCTGGAGTCAGATTTAGGTAGATGGGTCTTCCTTGGAAAAGTCCTGCCGTGGAAAAAAAAAAAAAGGGGGGGGGGGGAGGATGGAGGGGAGGGACCCTTTCTGGAAGCTATCAGACAGGGACAGAGCGTTTCTAGATATGACAAAGAAGATCTTTCTTTTTTTTTTTTAATTTTTAAATGTTTATTCATTTTTGAGAGAGAGAGAAACCGAATGTGAATGGGGAAAGGGCAGAGAGAGAGGGAGACACAGAATCGGAAGCAGGCTCCAGGCACCGAGCTGTCAGCACAGAGCCCAGTGCGGGACCTGAACTCATGAACCATGAGATCATGACTTGAGCTGAAATCAGTTGCTTAACCAACTGAGCCGCCCAGGTGCCCCAAAGATCTTTCTAGAACCATAGGTGACCCTGCCAGCAGACAGGCACCTTTGCTTTGGCGTCTTTGACTTGGGGCTTTGGTGGCCTTGAGGGCACGAGAGAAGCTATCGTGGGAAGGACAGGCGGTCTGGAGCAGAGGACGGGACAGGACAGAACATGAGGCCGCTGTGTGCCCTGGGACGAATCGCTTCCCCTCTCTGGGTCTCGTGCTGCTTTTCAATCAAAGGAGGGGGTGAATGTCAGAGTTCGAAGGGTCCTTTTTTGTCCCCCCAGCTCCAGATCAAGACCTGGACCATTTCCAGGCTCCAAAGGCTCCCCTTCCTCCACTCGGATCAGCTCAGCTATTTTCTGATTAATGCTTCTCCTTGACTGAGCACATGATTCTTTCGGACTCTTTCCAGTTCCATCTAGACCTGCCCACCACCGGCCACATGTCCCTGCTGAGCACTTGAGGTCTTACTGCTTCGAGCCATAGGTGTGGACTGCACACGGGTTTCTAAAACTTAACACGGATAGAAGGATGTAGAAGTGGGGCACCTGGGGGGCTCAGTCAGTTAAGCGTCCAGCTTCGGTTCAGGTCATGATCTCACAGTGTGTGGGTTCGAGCCCCGCGTCAGGCTCTGTGCTGACGGCTAGCTTGGAGCCTGGAGCCTGCTTCAGATTCTGTGTCTCCCTCTCTCTCTGACCCTCCCCTGCTCGCACTGCCTCTCTCTGTCTCTCAAAAATAAATTAAAAAACATTAAAAAAAAAGAAGAAGAATGTAGAAGTCCCATTAATGACTTTGTTACCTGTTCAAATGGCAGTATTTTGGATGTATAAAGTTAGATACAATCCTATGAAAGTCAGTATCACCTGGTTCTTTTTTTTTTTTTTTTTTTTTTTTTTTACTGTCTTCAAGCTGGCTGCTAGAAAATGAAGAATTCTCCACGTGTTAGCATTGCTCTGGGCCTTGTGTCCTTCCTAGTCAGGACCTGCCTCTGTGTCCTGCAGCCTCTGCCCCAGAGGCATTTGTGGGCTGCTTTTGCTGCTGTCTCTGCCTCTTTCTGAAATGTCACAGTGAAGCCCACGCCCCAGGGACACTGGTGTTCCCCCCCCCTCCTCCCCCCCAGTGGAAGGGCCGTCCTGAGGACTGCTGGAAAGGGGCAGAGGTGGGGAAGGGCAGGGAGTTGATGAGAGTTGGGTTTTAGGTTGACTCAGGCCTTTTAGGGACTTTTTGTAGAGTCCACACCCTCAGGTGAAGTGTCAGCTTACCTCTGAAGCCTCTGGGGGTGCAGAACATCCTGTGTGTGGGAGGCCCCGTGGGGCCTGGTGGGGCCCCCTCCACGTGGCTCCACCCTCTCCCTCTCCTTAGGCCCCCTGGAGGGTGGTGCTGCTCTGTGTACTTTTGTTTGATATAGTCATCGTTTTTACTTGCCTTTTGGTCTTTAAATCATGTCTCTGGTATGTCGCCTAGGGCTTCAGGGGGTATTTCTGGTCGTCAGAGACATAGCTGTTTTGGAGGCGGTAATTTTGCTCATTTACATTTATTGTTATGTTTCTCCTGGATTCCATTATTCTAAGTTGTTCCTGATTTGGGCTGTGATTTGTTTGCCATATTCCTTCGGTCTTAAGTTGGACTGGGCATAGCTCCATTTACAGTTTTACGCAGATTTCTTAGGCCCTTATCAACCTTTTCTTAATCTAAACCTTCTAATGGCTAACGGACACAAACAGGAGTGTCCTTATTTCTTTAGATTGCCATATATAGCTATTGCAAGCAGGGGAACTTTGGACTTCCTGCTAGAGGCCTCTCGAGGTGTCAGCTTCCTGCTCCCCACCCCCACCAGCGCCACTTGGGCTCAGGTTGAGAAAGACGTTAATTCTCAGTTCCCCTTTCTGGCCCAACCTGTGTTCCCTCGCTGTGCGGAGGACGGACACCGCCACTCGGCAGCACAGGGCGGCACATGGGACTAGAAAGTGTCAGAAGGACGTCTCGTCCTTGTGGGCCAAACAGTCTCTCCAAACCCAACCCTCGGGCCTTATCTTAAAAAAAGCTAATCTACCGAGAAAGGATTAAGTGAGGAGATGTGTAAGCATCTCCCTGGCACATAGTAGTTGCTTGATCAATGTTCACCTTCTCCTCTGCCCTCCCGGTTAGTACTCTTAGTTCCTTGGCATGGCTACTGGTTTATCTTATGCTCTGAGGCTTGACCTTGAGCGTTCTCCTGGCTCAGCCCTTCTTCTTGGAGGCATGGTGACCTTTTTGTTAAAATAGAGGTAAAATTCACGTAACATTTTAAAATACACAGTTCGTTGGTACTTAGTACATTCACAGTGTGGTGCGGTCACCCTCCCTGTCCAGTTCCAAGACATTTTCATCCCCCCAGAAGAAACCCCATCCCCATTTCCAGTCACCCCCCCATTCCACCTCCCGTCCTTGGAAACCACAAATCGACTTCCTGTCTCTGGGGATCTGCCTTTTCCAGACGTTTCACATAGCAGGTGGTCTTTCTCGTCTGACGTCTTTCACTCAGCATGATGGTTTGGAGACTCATCCGTGATGTTCATTCCTTTTTGTGGCTGAATAATATTCCGTCGTGCAGATAGATCATAATTTGTTGGCGGACATCTGGGTGGTTTCCAACTTTTTTGGCTGCCCCGAACAGTGCTGCGTTCGTGGGGCTGTGCGCTTTCTTCCCTCGGGCAGAGCTCCAGGGGTAACGCGGCTGGGGCACATTATAGTGTTTTAAGTTTGCCAATGTGTGACCTGGTCGGTATCCACAGGTGCTTAATAATGGTGGTGACTGTTTACACGATCTCCTTGTGGATTTTTTTTTTTATCGGGGATGATTTTCTGACCTTCAGACTTGTTACTTGGATTTTGGTTAATTTCTCTGTATTCGTATCTCTCACCATCCTGAAGATTTCCCTTGTTTATTGCAGTCTGGTGGTCCACGTTTGTTCTTCCTGGCTCGGAGTTCTTGGATAAGCGGGGTCACCGCCTGACGCATTCATGCCGCAGGCATTTGCTGAGGGCCTCACCCGTGCCTGGCCTCTGGGGTGTTAGGCCTGAAGCCTGTGCGCCCTGAGGGGGGATGGTGGCCCTGCACGGTTAGCTCATCCCGGTAGCTGAAACTAGCCATTGTGGGAATATTTGCAGCCTGGAAATGAGCGGAAGCTAGTCACTACTTGTCTTTCTTTCTCTCCGTTTTTTGTTAGGGAACGCCTGGTGCTACACACTCGCCAGCGCGCCCGCCTGCCTTAGCAGCCTCCTCTCCTAATCTTCTCCCAACGGGTTGGTCTTTTAGACAGGGAAACTGAGGCACAGAGCCGGTCTGAGGTCCTGTGGCCAGAAAATGTCAGAGCCAGAATTCTAACCCGGTCTGACTTTGGCCCCATGTCCCTGGCCTTGGGACTCCGCTGCATCCGGATGCCAGGCACTTCCTGATCTCCAGTCACGGTGTTTCCTCACTGAACCTCGCTGCCACCCAACTTCCATTCTGATCATTTCCTAGGATTTCAGGTGCCAGGGCTTTCTGGTGTGTTCTCTTGAGCAACATTTAGATCCCGTCCCTGCTTAACGGGAACTCTGTTTTATTGTGTCCTTTTCTTGCAGAATTTTGCTAAAGAGTTTGTGATCAGCGATCGGAAGGAGCTGGAGGAAGATTTCATCAAGAGCGAGCTCAAGAAGGCGGGAGGAGCCAATTACGACGCCCAGACGGAGTAGCGCCAGCCCTGCCCCTGCCCCTCGAGAAGTCGTCCGCCCGCCCCGGGGGAGGGGACCGCGGCCTCAGCCACCAGCCCACCAGCCCACCGGGGACAGGGGCCGCAGTGAGGCACGCGCGTCCTGTGCCTGCCGCCCCTCCCCCGCGCCCCTCCCCGACCCGCTGCACCCTCTCTCCCGATGCTCATGGAACATCTTTCTTTTGTCTCCTTTTCCTTTTCCCTCCTTTCTTGTTCTAAGGAAAAATCATTTTGATGCCACGGCCACACACATCATCAGATCTGAGGCGGCCCCGTGCGGTGACCACCTTTCCTAGCCTCTCTTAGTCTGTGGCCCTCCTGGCCTCTCCACCATCACCGCGCGCTGCTTGGGGGGCTGGCCCCCCATCCTGGTGTCCCGTGCGCCCGTCAGGGGGCCGCCTTGCGAGCACCCACGCTGATCCCATGTGTCAGGCTCGGACCCCCACCCCCGAGTGTGCTCCGGGGTCCCTCGCCTCTCCGTTCGGAGTCGCCTAAGCCGCCCATGCTCAGCAGGGAGACCTCTAAGCCTGACTCGGCCCGAAGAGAAGAGAGAAAATTTGCCTTAACAGTTGCCCGGCAGCGGCTCGCTCCGACCCTTCGGCTTGGAACCCCCTCTGCGCGGCGCGGGGTGGGGGCCGAGGTCCAAGCGCAGCTGTGATGGGCCGTCTTTCAGGGTTCGCTTCGGGGGCTCCCAAAGTGCTGAGGACCCCGGGGAGGAGGCCGGGCTGCGGAGCGGGAATTCAGGCAGAACCGGGGGCCAATGCCTCGCTTCCGGGGGTCCCGCCGAGCCGCCGCCAGTGGGACAGACCCCCGCCCGCGTGCCACCAGGGAGCCAGCGGCGTGCCTCCCACGTCCACGCCACAGGTCCGCCGGGTTTCTGTTTCCAAAGGAAGAGGAGATCGGCTTGGTTCTCATGAGCAGTGTTCTGTTTCTTTTCTCCTTGCTCATCTCACCTGGGGGTAGGAAGTCTGTGCTGAACGGGGGCTGCGAACCTCTGCCCTCAAACAGTTTGCAGAAATAAATGTGGTTCTTTTGTTTTTCAAAAAACAAAATGAGTTTGCCTGATTTGTCTTACGAAGCGCCTTCCTTCCCTGTGAAAACGAAGGCAGTTGCCCCGTCCGGACCTGAGACGCGTTGACGGGACCCCGCACAGCCATGTTCGGTAGCTTACCGTTTAACCACAACCTGGAGACACAGAGGGCATGTGTGTCCGTGTTGTGGAAACCGAGGCTCAGAGAGACAGAGTCGCCTGAGGCCGCCCAGCTGGAAGGTAGGGCTGGGCTTCGGACCGCGGGCTCCCAGGGTCCTGGCGCTGGAGCGGGGCGGGCAGCCGAGAGGCCCCGCACTCAAGAGGGCGACGAGGCCTCGGGATTGTGACACGTGCCAGTGGCCCGCCCCCTCTGTCTTTTCAGGGAAAGCTGGCAGAAAGCGCCTCTGGGCCGGGCTGCGACAGCCTCTCCGAGGTTGTCCTCGCACTGAAAAACGACTTCCAGCACGCCAGCCCCGGTGGGAACTCAGAATCAGGCCGGAGGAGCGTCAGACACACAGACAGCCGGGGGTGCGGGGAGCGGAGTGGGGGGCAGGGCAGGGGAGGACCCAAGACCAGAGCAGGGCTGAGGCTGCCCCCCCTCCCCCAGCCACGATGGGGTTCAGATGCTCGCAGCTCTGTGACTTTAGGCAAGTTAGTTAACCTCTCTGGGCCCTAGTCTCCTTATCTGCAAAATCAGCAGTGATCTCACCAGCTGGGATGGGCTGGACAGGAGAAAGGGCAATGAGGATGATGTCGGTGTCCCCGTAGGGGCTCAGCTCTTGTTAGGTCAGGCCCACCACCAGGCCCTGTTAGCTCTGCTTGTCCTAGATTTTTCCTATACCCAGAACAGAGCAAGCCAAACTAGGTCTCCGGCTCCGTGGCATATGGGTCTTAGCTCTGGTTAGCCAGCTGGGGACACTTACAGATAAGGACAGGCCCCACCAGGCTCTGGGAGGGAAAATTATAAAGGCCCTGGGCTTGGTCAGAGGCATCAAGGAGGGCTTCCCTGAGGAGGTGACACCTGGAACCTGAGGGAGAAGAGCAGTGAGATGGGTAGAGGGGGTGGGGGGGACGGAGACTCCATGGGGTGTCTGCTCGGGGAAGAGCAAAGGGGGACGCTGGGTCTGTGTGTCAAGGAGCTTGGAGTTAATCTAAAGTGGCAGCAGCTCCGGCCTTTGCTGGGATTTCAGAGGCGCCTGATGGGATTGTGAGGTCTCCAGGGCGGAGAGAGGCTTTGTGTCTCCATCTCTTTATCCCCTGTGACCAGCCCCTGGTGGGCCGCCAGAAACTGCCGCAGGGCCTCAGCAGCTCCGCCCAAGGCCTGGACTGGCCCTGATCCGCCCCCCCACCCCTGCCCTGACCCCCCTCCAGCAGGGCCCAGCAGGGCTGCGGGGCAGGGTGGGGGGGCGGATGGGGCTCCGCTCAAGTCCCCGCCTCCATGCGCTCTGAAATCCTGCACTTGGTTGTTCACAGCTGTTCCGCATTCCCCCAAGTCCAAAGGTGGAAAACAGCCACCGTTTTATTTTGCCCTTGATCTTGTGCCTGGGAGTCCGCGAAGGGCTCCACAGTGCGAATCTCACCGGCTGGGTCTCATGCGGTGGCGGTCAGATCCGCCAGGCCGGCTCCCGTGGCTGGGGCCACGCAGGTGGCTGTCCCGGACTCGGCGGGGCGCGGATCTGAGCACCCAGCGTGGCCTCCCGCCCTGGCCCGGTGGGCTCAGGGTCCTGGGCTTGCCAGCGTCCCTGAGGACCGGGGTGGGGGGCGGGGAGGGGGCTGCGTGGGCTTCTTGGACTGTGCCTAGGAGGTCACGTGGCAGCCTGTCCCCTGGATTTCCATTGAGGAGCGGTCATGAGCTCCCCAAATTCAAGGGGAGGGGACATTGACCTCACGGATCGGTGGGAGGCCTGCGAGGCCCAGGTGACCCTGTCAGTGGCCAGGCGCTCTGCTAGGGCAGGGGTGGTGGCGGTGGGGGTGGGGGTGGGGCAGAGACCGCCTGCGGTAAAACAAGCCAGTTGTTGCCCTGGTGTCTGGGCCCTCGGGGGAGGCTCCTGTGTCTCTACACCCAGCGCTCTCCATCATCCCTGACTCCGGGGCCCCAGGCCCCCCGCGCCCCCCAGGGGCTGTCCTCCCGTCCTCATTACTGTCAGTCTGCTGCTTCCTGGTCCCTGTTTCTCAGCAAGACACAAAAAACAGGAGCCAAAAGGTCAGCTGTGAAGAGGTGACCAAGGGGACGGGAGGCAGTGTGGGGGGGTGACCGTGGGGACGGGAGGCAACTCGCTCTCAGGCTGAGTCAGGTCGGAGGCGGCTGGTGCCTTCACTTCTCTGAGCCTCAGTTTCCTCCTCTACGGCAGGACCATCGGACGTCCGACTCTTGATTTCGGCTCAGGTCAGGATCTCATGGTTCATGGGATCGAGCCCCGTGTTGGGCTCTGCACTGACGGTGCAGAAGCTTGAGCTTTCTCTCTCTCTCTCTCTCTCTCTCTCTCTCTCTCTCTCTCTCTCTCTCTCTCTCTCTCTCCTCCTCTTCTATGTGCGCTATCTCTGTTGCTTTCAAAATAAATAAACTTTAAAAATAAGCCACCTGGGTGGCTCAGTCAGTTAAGCGTCTGACTTCGACTCAGGTCAGGATCTCAGTCTGTGGGTTCGAGCCCCGTGTCGGGCTCTGTGCTGACAGCTCAGAGCCTGGAACCTGCTTTGGATTCTGTGTCTCCCTCTCTCTCTGCCCCTCCCCCACTCACCCTCTATCTCTCTCAAGATGTCTAGGATCCAGTTTGTGGAGTCCGAATACAGGAGTTGGCTATGTCCACAACGGGGGGCCGCCTCCAAGGACACTATTCTGACTCCGCAGGGAAGAGGGAAGCTGCGTTGGCCGCAGGTGAACCCCCACCCCCTCCCCGCTCCTCTGTGAGTGGATGCGGGTCCTAACAGCCCCCAAACTTCATGGGACAGAGGCTGCCAGACCTCACGAAGAGTCAGAGGAGGGATCCTGTCGGACCTGCTCTCGCTCACGACTTGGAGAATCATCCCAGCGAGTAGGAGCCTGACCTGCACCTGCCGGTGCCGTTGGCGCTCCGGTCCCCCCCAGCCCGCAGCAGCCCGGTGCCCGCAAGCCTCCTTTCTTGTCAGAGCGTTAAGTGCTAAAGTCCTAAAGACGAGGAAGAAAACACTATCTATGAGAGCGTGTTTCTTTTCAACATTGTGCTTTAATTTCAGGCCTTTTCTTGCCCAGGGGAAAAGCTCATCCTGGGGGCATCTGGGGGGCTCAGTGCCTCCAGCGCCTGGCTCTTGGTTTCAGCCCAAGGCATGATCTCACAGTGCAGGAGTTCAAGCCCCGCATCAGGCTCTGCGCTGACGGTGCAGAGCCTGCTTGGGATTCTGTCTCCCTCTCTCTCTGCCCCTACCCAGCTCTCTGTCTCTCAAAATAAATTTTAAAAAAAAGAAAGAAAAGCTCATCCTAAATTTAGAAGAGAGTTTCCCTCCCCAGAGTACAGCTCCTCATCAGCCCTTTGCTACCCCCTACCCCCACCCCGGGAGTGCCTGCGTCACTGCCCTGGGATCAAGTTGAAGTTTCCCACTGGGTCCCTCCTCGGACCCCCGAGCTGAAGGCCCAACCCCCGCCCTCTGCACAGAGACTGGTCTCCGCCCTGATCTGCTTCTTCTAGAAGGACCCCCACCCCACCCCCCTCTCTGTAGTGGGCTGAATGGCAGTCCCCGAAAAATACGTCTGTGACCTGGAAACTATGCATGTGACCGAATTTGGCCATAAGGTCTCTGAGATGTAATTAAGTTAAGGATCTTCAGATTGGGGTCGTCCGGGGTAGGAGGGGCCCTGAGTCCAGGTCCAGGTGCTCCGCATAAGACAGAGCAGAGGAGACAGAGCCGCAGAGGCCGCAGAGGAGGAGGCCAGGGGCAGGGACTGCAGCGACCTGGCCGCGGGACGAGGGACGCCTGGAGCCGCAGCGGCTGGAAGACGCGGGCAGTGTCCTCCTGGAGCCTCCAGCGTCGGAGGCCACGCCTTGATTTCAGACCTCCAGCCTCGAACCGTAAGAGAAGACATTTCTGTTGTTTTAAGCCCCCTGGCGTGTTGGTCAGAGTTACAGGGGCCCTGGGAGCCCTCCCTGCCTCACTTGCGTCGGGCCCCTCCCACTTACTGTCACCCTCCCCAGGGCAGGGACCGTGTCCCCAGAGCCTCTCACGTAGCAGGTCCTCAGGCAACAGTGAGTGGGGCTGCACGGCCTTCCCGGCCATACGCGGAATACATACCTGCTCCCATCTGTTCTGTGCTGAGCGAGGCACAGAGGCGGGGGGTGGGGGGCGGGGAGTGGGGGGCCTCCCCGGATTCCTCGCCTGGGCACTGCCTCCCACCCTGGCTGTGTCCCCAGCTGGTCCCTGGAGGACGAGCACGTGTCCACCAATCTGGTGCACCTGCCTGTGTTCTCCGCCTCCAGGGGCTTCCAGCCGTTACCCAGACTCCTCCTGGCTTCTAATTGTCCCTGGAAGGGCCGTGAGGTTCCCCTGGGGAGGCCAGGGCTGGGAGGCTGGCTCCGTCCTGGGGGTGGGGGTGGGCCTGGGGCCACACCAGTGAGTCTGCAGGGACTTGCAGACCCGGAGCGTGGGGAGGGGGCCTGCAGCCTAGAGCGCGGAACCCCACCCCTGGTCCGGGTCAGCTGCCCAGCGGCTGGGGGGACAAGGGAGGAAAGACATGTTTTTGGTTGGCTCGTCCCCACCAGTTCCCAAGTCCGAGGTCACTGGGGAGGATGACCCAAGCGGCGGCAGCGTGCAGGGGTGAGGAAGGATGCGATTCCACCAACAAACCCCAACGCACGAAGCGCCAAGGCGGTGTCAAAGGACACTCGCAAAATGATAAGGGTGTAGAGTGCGCCAGAACTACGTTTTCAAACAAAATGATATATCGGTTGTGAACATGTACAGACGAGCAAAACTACCAGATGCTGGGGGAACAGGTCGTGAGTCTCGGGGAGCGGGGAGAGGAAAGGGGGGGACGGTGGCACAGAGTGCTCTGGCTGTATTTCTTTAGCTTCGTTCCTTTTTACAAGAGCTGAAGACAATATATACAATAAAAGGTAAGCATCCGAGTGGCGGGCAGGTGCGGATTTGGTTGATTATCTGCTCTATTTTCCTGTCTGTTTGGAATACGGATGTTTAGAAAAAGTTTTTAAAAATTTTTTTGATGTTTTTATTTATATTTGAGAAAGAGAGAGAGAGACAGACAGAGCTTGAGCAGGGGAGGGGCAGAGAGACAGAGACAGAATCTAAAGCAGGATCCAGGCTGTGAGCTGTCGGCACAGAGTCTGAGGCGGGGCTCGAACCCATGAACCTTGTGATCATGACCTGAGCCGAAGTCTAGAAAAGTTTAGAACAAAGAACTCACAGAGCGCACCCAGCGAGGCAGGGAGGAATGTCCGAGTGGAATGTCCCTGGAGCAGGCGACTCTGTTTGAAGGGGGAACTTAGGGCAGAGCCGGGGACGGGCTGGGGGGTGCAGGAGGCCAAGGGAAAAAGTGACGTGCTCTGGGGATGTCTAATCAAGGACAGAGTGGACGGATTGCCACCCAGGGGCGTGGCCTTGAGTTAGAAGATCCAAACACCACAGAAGGAGGCTGCTGGCCATTGAGGGCCACACTGCGGGTCTGAAGGATCAAGAGGGAAAATGTCCCCTGTGCTCTCTGCCAGGCTGCGTCCCTCAGCTCTGGGGGTGCTCCCTGCTTCTACCCGCCCCCCCCCAGCCGCCAGAAAACAGAGGCGTCTCCTGCTTCTGCCCAGCTCAGCCAGCGCCTGGCACAGTGCCTGGCATACAGTAGGAGCCAAATTAATACTCAATAAATGGGCCCCGCCTGAAAGGGCTTGTACCTCACAGGGGGTCCCCGACGGCCACGGCAACCTGCCCCCGGCGTATTTGCTCAATGCAGATCCCCGCACCCACTCACCCACCCAGCGGGCATGATTTGGGGGATTGTCCTAGAATCTGCATTCTTAGCACGTTTGCTGAGCGTTTCTTGGATACGCTAATGAGAAAGTCGTGCAGAGGTGGAGCCTAACGATGGTTCTTTCCAGTGGCTCACAGGGTGTGTGGTCCTGGGGACACGGCGAGGGCAGAGTCACAAACCGGTCGGCAGGAAGTCTGTGCTCAAACACGCTCTCAGGCCCATGCTGATGCATGTTTGAATTCAATCACCATTTTTTCTAAAAATTTGTTTATTTTGAGAGAGAGCATGGGCAGGGGAGGGGCAGGGCGAGAGGAAAGGAGAGAATCCCAAGCAGTCCCCACGTGGTGAGTGCAAAGCCCAGCGCGCGGCTCCAACCCACAAACCTTGAATGGTGACCAGAGCCGAAGTCGGATACTCAGCCGCCTGAGCCCCCCGGGCGCCCCGGGCCTTTCAGACTTTTTAAAACAGAGTATATATTTTTTATTTTCAAACACAGAGATTATACTCTCTTTATGTTTTTATAACCTGCTCTTTCCTCTTATACAGCGAACGCTTTCTCACATCCGTGAAAACTACGAGTCATTGTTTCTGTTTTCTGGACGGTTGTAGGGTCATTGGTTTAGTCACACACCTATGGCTGGGTGTTTACGGGTTGGCAAGCTGGAGAACCCACTGGCCAGATTTGCCCCCTGTCGTGATTGGACTGGAGGTCGATAGTTGCAGTTTGCCAATGCACAAGCACGGGAGTCCTGCTCACCTGAATGTACGGCAAAGCGGTGCAGTGCCCGACCTGCACACCGGTACTCAGAAGCCGCACTCCACACTTTGAGTTGGTTGCCCATTTTTTTAAATGGAAAGATGTCGCATAAAAACCCAGCTCTCGACAATTCTTGACAAACCCAAAAAATATCTGTACCGCTGGGATTAGGCTCTTGCAGAGCGAGGAGGGGCCGCCCTTACAGACGGGAGTGGGGGAGGTGCGCGTTCCCGGGCCCTACACCCTCCAACTTTCAGTCAATCGCATGCTGTCCTTTGACAAAAGGTCCTTTATGTGAACAGTCTGTTTCCTGTAAGCATCTGAGCCGGCCACCCCTGGATGACACTTTCAAATATGTGTTGAATGAATGGAGGGTTCACTCTTCGAGCCACAATAGGCTGGAAGTAGGAGATGCTTCCTATATTTCATTGAAATAGCCCAGATGGGGAGTTGCTATGACAACTGCGGGACCATATTGCGATTGCTTCCAGAGTGATCACAGAGGGTCCTCCGAGAAGCAGCCCCCCAGCCCCCCACCCCATGGTCCTCACCTCCAGTGTGGCTAAGGGCCCAGGTGCTGCTTCAGAGGGAAGGAGGCTTGCTGTTAGAATAGGAGGTTAGCTCCGGAAGGGAGCACTAGGGACCAGGGAGCACGGAAGATTCCGGCTCCTCCCCCACCCAGGAAAGAGTCCTTTTATGATTTACCGCTGCGTTCGGTCCATGCTTTGGAACAATTGTCTGCCAAACAGTGTATTTAGGAAGCACAGAGTTGTTCTCATGTAAAGAGAAAGTCAAGGGTGCCCAGGGGGCTCAGTCAGTTAATCGTCCGGCTTCGGCTCAGGTCATGATCTCGGGGTTCCTGGGTTCGAGCCCCGCGTCGGGCTCTGTGCTGACAGCTGGGAGCCTGGAGCTGCTTCCTACTCTGTGTCTCCCTCTCTCTCTGCCCCTCCCCCACTCATGCTCTGTTTCTGTCTGTCTCATTAAATGTTTTAGAGAGAAAGTCAGGGGCACCTGGGTGGCTCGGTCAGCAAAGCATCTCACTGTTGATTTTGGCTCATGGTTTGGGGATCAAACCCAGAGTCGGGCTCTGCATGGACAGAGTGGAGCCCGCTTGGCATTCTCTCTCCTGTCTCTGCCCCTCGTCCACTCTGGTGCACACATGTGTGTGGTCGCTCGCTCGCTCTCTCTCTCAAAATAAATCAAAAAGAAAAAAAAAAGAAATCAAAGATGAATTGTGATCACTGATGTCCTATCGTTAATGAAATGCCATATTGTTAAATAAATAGGTCCTAATCATGGCTCGGGTCCTTTACTTGCTGTGTGGCCTTGGGCAACTCACGAAACTTCTCTGGGCCTCTGTTTTTATCACTTATTGTTTGTTTATTTGGGGGTTGTACATTGTAGCCCCGCATTAGGTGCAGAGATCACTTAAAAATAAAATCTTAAAGAAAAGATTCCCCCAGCTCGCTCAGCACAGGGCTCTGGGTGGGAATCTGCGGGTGCCAAGTAGATGCACCCGCGTGAGGTTTGGGGGCGGGGCTGGGGCGCTGGAGGCTGTCTGTGGCCTGGTGGCCCCTGGTAGGCGCATGGAAGGCTGGCGTCCCGCCTCTGCTTCCTGGGTGCCTCGAGGCGGGCGCAGGGCAGCCGTGGGGCTCAGCCTGCCGGCAGCTCCGGGGGCGGGTTCTTGACTCTGGTCGTCTGCACGGCTTTCTGATTTTCAGTCCTGAGGGTGGTGGCTGCCCTAGGGGGGTCAGTTCTGCGGCATCGGGGGTCGATTTACGGCAGCTCCCCCCTCCCCCCCGCCATTGCTTCTGTGAGCACGGAGTACCCTGCACTAAGTTGCTTTCTGTTCCAAATACTTAGAATCGGTCCTACTTTCTGCACGGAGCCTGACTCCTGCCACCTGCTGGCCCCTGGTGCGTGTGCCTGCGTGACCTTCCACGAGCGGCTGGGTCTGGGTTCTCAAGCGGGCTCTGATCTCGGGCTGCTGCTGACACCCAGTGTAGACAGCCCACTTCCGACCATGGCTCGCCGGCACACAGGCATTGGGCCCCTGTGTCCCGTGGGGCGGCGGGCTTCCCAGTTCTGGCTACACTCTGACTTCTGGAGTCTCACTGAGCGATGAGTAAGTTCAGGAGTCACTAAGGAAGATTTCAAAACTAAACAGAACGAGCCTGGCTTGAAAATTACACCCAGTGTCCTCACATCAAAGGGCCTGTGGGGGGAGCGGGGGGAGCGGTTTTCCTTTATGTGCCTTAAAAATGTGGAGATTAGGGGCGCCTGGGGGGCTCAGTCAGTTAAGCGTCTAACTTCAGCTCAGGTCATGATCTCACCGTTTGTGGGTTTGAGCCCCGAGTCGGGCTCTGTGCTGACAGCTCAGAGCCTGGAGCTGCTTCGGATTCTGTGTCTCCCTCTCTCTCTGCTCCTCCCCTGCTCTCTCTGTCTCTCTCTGTCTCAAAAATAAATAAGAAACATTAAAAAATTAAAAAAAAATTAACATTGAAATAATTAAAAAAATTTTTAATGTTTAATTTATTTTTGAGAGAGAGAGAGAGAGACAGTCTGAGCAGGGGAGGGTCAGAGAGAGAGGGAGACACAGAATCCAAAGCAGGCTCCAGGCTCCGAGCTGTCAGCACAGAGCCCGACACGGGGCTCGATCCCACGAACCATGAGATCATGACCTGAGCCGAAGCCGGATGCTCAACCAACCGACGGAGCCACCCAGGCGCCCCTAAAACCATTTTTTATAAATAATAAAATAAAATTATGTGTAAGTGAAGTTATTTTTACGTATGTATACATATAATTTTGCCATGTGCTATTTTCGCTTAATGCATCGAGGAAAAATATCCGTCGTTGGTTCGCATAGATAGATCTCATTTAAATTCTCCTTCATTTTCGAGATCATGGAGGTATCCTGCTGGACTGAGCGGGTCCCCCGCCGGCGGACACTGGCGGGCAGAGTTCTGTGACGTCCCTGAGTGGCCCACAGCGTCGCGTACCCCTGGGGGCTTGGGTGTGGAGGGTCTGTGCTTACAAGGGGCGTCGCTCCTGTGGCTCCGGAGTGTTCAGGGCACTGCTGGTTTTAAGAAAGGGAGATGGTCCCCGGTGGGCCTGACCTAAAAGGGTGAGGCCTCTCCCACGGGGAATTCCAAAGTGTCAGAGGGTTTGGTTTCGGGGTGGGGGTGACTGAGAAAGGCTCCTGGCGGATGGGCCGCAGGAAATCCAGGATCCAAGTCATGAAGCCGCGAGGAAGCACATTCTGCCGCCAAGCTGAACGCGCTTGGTGACGGGCCCTGAGCTCCAGGCGACTCCACCTTGCTGACCTCTGGGTTTGCGCCTCGAGGCGCTGAGAACCCGCCGTGCTGCAGACCCGCGTGGCTGTGGGGGCATCTGTGGGTGCACGGGGAGGGGCTTCTTTTAAGTTGGTGGAAATTTGTTACCCAGAAGGAGAGAAGGAACATGACATTAGGTTGTCTGCCACTTTTGTTTCTTTTTAATTAGCCTCTCTGTCTTGAACTTCTTGGCTCACACGGAGTTCCCGAAGGATTTTGAAGGCAAACCCTTTAAATTGTTGACACGAACCAGCAAACTGACCTCCAGAAGCGGGGCTTCCCTGCGCCCTGCCCGCTTCCCCGCAGCCTCGCCAGCACCAGGGCGTCTGTCTGTGTGTGTGGGAAAATACATGTAACATAACATCTGCCACTTTAACCATTTTATTCCTTTAAAACAGGTTTTTTAAGTTTCTTTATTTTGAGAGAGAGAGAGAGGGGCAGAGAGAGAGAATCCCAAGCAGGCTCCGTCCGAGCCATCAGCTCGGAGCCTGGCGCAAGGCTCAAACCTACGAACCATGAGATCATGACCTGATCATGACCAGATCAAGACTCAGATGCTTCATTGACTGAGCCACCCAGGTGCCCCCATTTAAACCATCTGAAAGTGAATTATTCAGTGGGTTACACCCATTCCCAACATTGTGCAACCATCACCGTGGTCTAGTTCCGGAACCTTCCATCACCTCCAAAGAACACCTCCTACCCATCCAGCCGTCCCTCTCCACCTCTGCCCCCACCACCCCAGCCCAGGGCAGCCAGCTGTGCTCTGTGTCTCTTATGAATCTTGCCTTTTTGCAGCCAGATGTGCAAACAGGGGTATTTCTTTCAAACTGCTTGGAGGCTGCCTAATGCATGGGAAGAAAGCACGCGCTCCCAACGCCTCAAGCTCAGACTTGCAGGAACAGCTCAACAAGCAGGGATGGGCGCACCCCTGCCCCGGGTCCCTCCCGCCTTCCCAGTTCTGCAGGAGAGCCACCCGTGTCTGGTCTGGCCCGGGCCGCCTCAGGCCCCCGCTTGCCGGGCAGGGGCCGTGTGCCCAGGGGGGCAGCATGGCGGGGGGCACCTCCAGCCCCGGGAGAGGTCCTGCCCTGCTTCCGAGGGGGACTCTCGCCCCACAGCACAGTGGCCGTGTGTCCTCAGATCCTGTGACACCTTGCTGATCTCCAGGTTTGGATATTGATGGAGAAGGGGCTGGCGGCTCAGGCAGAAAGCACATTCTAGCTGTTCCAGGCGATGTGGAGGCGCAGGGGTGGGTTCGGGAGCTGGAAGCCCCCCCCCCCCCGGCTGGCTTCTTTGCCGAGGGAATGAGGGGTGCAGGAACAGCGGGTCCCAGATGGCTGGAGGCTTGAAAAGCCCCAGACAGACACCCCCACCTCCAATCCCCAGCTTGGCCTCCAGGCCCAGCTCACTCCTGCCAGGCTCTTTAAAGATTCTAGAACATTCTCTTCAGCTGCTGTGTGACTGGCTGTTTCCATAGCACTGCAGAGCAGCTAAGGAAAAGCAAGCCGGCGTGTGGAGCTTTCCTGGAGCATCTTAAAGTCCCCATTGGGCCGAGCACCTCCTCCCCGCAGGAGGTGGAGATGTGGCCTGGAGGGGACCGCTGTCTGGATGGATGGCCTCCCTCAGCAGATGCTGGGGGAGGGCTCTGACCTCTGTAGCCACAGTCGGGTGCATTGTGCTGAGTCAGCCTTGGGGGCTGGGGCGGTGCCTGGCTGAAAGGAGAGAGAACCCCACCCACGCAGGCAGCCTGAGGAGGGGGGGGCACACCAGCTGTCTGGGGTGCTGGAGAGTTCTGGAGAGTTCTCCCTAGGGCTGCCTGGCTGAGGGGGTAACTGCTGGCTTTAACAAGCCCACAGGGGCCTTAAAACCTGGGTGCAGGCTTGGAAGTTTTTCTAAAAGGCTCTTCTAGACAATGGCCGTGAGGCCCCGAGGTCTGCAGTCACATTAACTTAGGATCTGGGTTTCATTTACATGTGGAAAAGCCGTAGCTGGGCCTCCCATGCAGCCACCTGCCCCAGCGTCTCTGCTGATGTGAGACAGTGGGGGGTGGTTTGGGAAAGGGGGTGAAAGCCCTGCCTGGGCAGGAGGTGCTGCCGTTTTCGTTGAGGGCCTACTATGTGCATGGCAAGCATGCACCACGCTCATCCATGAGGGATATGGTATTGTTAAACCATTTTACAGGTGAGGAAACTGAGGCTCAGAGAGCTGAAGCTCTTTGCCTGAGATCACAAAGCCGAGCGGTGAAGCCGGGTCTTGAACCCAAGTCTGTCGGCTCAAAAGTTGGTGCTCACGTCGCTCTTTGTCTCCCCCTCCCCCTCCCCCTCCCTCATGTGGCTCCTTCACCAACCTGAATATCCCACTGGCCCCTCATGCCCCAGCCGCCCAGTCCCTCGCGTGAATTACCCCCGGAGTCTCCGACTTCCCAGTTGCCGGCCACTGTCCCTTCTCTGCCAGGAGCCAAAGTGATGCTTTCAAGATGTGAGTCAGATTAATCTGCTCAGACCTGCATGGCTTCCTGTCCACACAGAGCAAAACCCAGAGTTACTACACGGGCACGAGAGGGGTCCACTCATGGAGGCTACAGCTCAGGCTGGTTCCCGAAGCCGAGAAGCCGTGGCCCGGGGGAGACGGGGGCATCTCCGACAGAGCCGTGGCCGGCTGAGCAAGGGCCCTAAGATGTCCGGCCGTACCCCTGGGCCCCGCGAGGGTTACTTTATATGGCCTCAGGGACTTTGCACATGTGATGGGGACTCTTGACACGGGGGCACTGCCCTGGGTCATCCTGGAGGGACCTCGTGTGACAGGGAGGCGAGAGACAGGTGGCCACGGAAGGGGAGCTGTAAGGAGGGAAGAGGGTGGCGTGGTGTGGCCCTGAGCCGTGGAACGCCAGCGTCTCTAGGGACCAGCAGGGGACTCTCCATGGGAGCCTCCAAAGAAACCGGCCTCCCGACACTGGCCACCTTCATTCAGCCCCACGAGACGCCTGTCAGACTTCCGACTCCGCAGCTGGAGATGTCATTTATGTCGTTTTAAGCCACAGTTGGTGGTGGTTACAAGAGCGAAAAGGATTATCCTTGAACAGTTTGGCTTTTGTCCCGGGAGGTGACCTCAAAGTTCTTGGAGTGTCCTGCCTGATAAGAGGCCCTTTACCTGGAGCCTTGGGCTAAAGCTGTGGTTGTTGGTGGGGGTGGCTGCGCAGTCTCGGCCCGGCCTCTGGGGGGGCTGGAGCCTGAGGTCAGCCATGCAGGGAGCGCGCCCCGGGAAACGAGTCATCCAGGCTTGGGGGGAATTTCTCTGCTTGGCCCTCCTCTGAGCACATCGGTGCTGGGGTAGGGGAGGACTCCTTTGGGACAAGGAAGCTTGTGCTCCGTGTTTCCAGAACTCTGCCCCGTGACCCTCTTGCCTTTGCTGATTTCAGTCTGTATAAGCTGTAATGGCCTGAGTCTAATGGCTCTTCTGAGTCCTCTTCACGAGGCATCAAATCATGAGTGTGATCTTGCCGGTGGTGTCAGAAGAGAGGTGGTCTTGGGACTCCCAGACTTTGCAAGCAGCAGTAGCTCTGGGACTCCCAGACTTTGCAAGCAGCAATAGCCCTGAGGGCATGCAAAGGCCCTGTGGTACAAAGGTACGCTATGCCCTGGGAGCTCACTCTAGGCAGGTGTGGTTAGGATAGATGGTAATGGGGGGTGGGGTGTCAGCCATGGAGACACAGGCATGGTGCCCCCCACTCCCCACCGCCCATGCTGGGCTCGCTGGTTACCCCACACCGATGTCCAGCTTCCCAGCAGCTGTCCCCTGCTGGACCTGGAGAACTCAGGCCTCCGGAGCTGATGGCTTCAGCACAGATCCCCCCCTCTGCCTGTCTGTTTCCCTGAGCACCAGGAACTGTTCCGAATGTTCCCTGGGCTCCTGTCAGAACTCTGCTTGTGCACTGGTCCCCGGAAAGTATTCACACTGACAGCCTGTCCTCCGGGCATGTGGTGCTGTGGGGGCATGCCGGCTCCGTCTGGTGGACGGCCCCAGCCTTGTGGGCACCAGCACGAGCCCCAGGCATCTGTCTGTCTGCTGACAATCTCGCTGCAAGACCGCGGGGTCCTCGGGTCTGGGTAGGGGAGGCGCCGGCAGTATCGGAGGGACCCCCCACGGTGCCACATTCGGGGAGTGCTTACCTACCAACCATGCGTCCCGGCAAGTGGTGATTATGCCCATTTCACAGACGGGAGCCCTGAGGCTCAGAAGGGCAGTAAGTGACCCCCGTAAGTGACACAGATGTGCTGGAATCTGGGTCTGACTCTGGAGCCCGGCCCACAAGGGGCTGCCTGTCAGCCATCAGGAAGGCTTAGCTCACACACCCCGGGGAAAACTGCTGACTTGCTCACAAATGCTTTCGTGAGTGCTCCCCAGACTGTGAGGTTTCATGGAGGGCTGAGTTCCAGTCCCAAAGCAACAGCCCAAACCCAAGGCGAGGTCATTTGGGAAGTGGTCCAAGATAGGTGAGAGAGGAGGGAAGGAGATATAATGGGCGGGCTGTGACCACCTTAGGCATCGGGGACTCCGTCCCACAGGGGACCCTGGAGGCTGCGTGTGTGTTGTTTCATCAGGTACTGGCCCTTCCCCCCTCCACTGGCTCAGGGCATCAGGCCTCAGCACCTCCTTCCCTTACTGGTGGGCAAAGTGGTCGTGGCCAGAGCCACCGGGCAGGGAAATGCAGGTGCCCGTGGTGGAGGCCAGGTGGGCGCATCCCATGATAGAGGCAAAAGGGTCAGAGACCAGAAGAGATGGATGGTATGTGACCAACATATTATTGTATTATTTTTTGATATTTATTGATTTTGAGAGGAGGGTGGAGAGAGAATCCCAAGCAGGTTCTGTACCATCAGCAAAGACCCCAATGCGGGGCTTGATCCCACGAACCATGAGGTCATGTGTGGTCAACCTATTGTTAACACATAATTAACAAGACTCCAGTTCCAGGGCCAGACAGGGACCGCAAATGAGCTCATAGTCTGGGTTGGGGACAAGGGTGGCCAACTCCCCAGGTTTCCTTCCAGAACTGTCTGGTTTTAAACCCGAAAGACCCATGCCCCAAGCAATTCAGAATGGCCGGTGGCTCCCATGTAGACTATAGGGCCACGCAGAGCAGGTGTTTCCCTGGAAGTGACCGGGGCCCCTAGCTTGAGAACTTCACTGTGTTAGGGGCACGTCTCAGGAGTCAGACACTTACCCCCAGCAGCTGTTTCTTTTTAAAGGCCTGCACCTCAGACAGAAAAGTAACAAGATCCTTTGGCAAATGGGACTGCTCATGTATTAGAGAGAGCTGCCCAATTAAGGTTGCTGTTTTTTTTTTTTTTTAACATTTATTTATTTTTGAGAGACAGAGAGAGACAGTGCGAGCAGGGGAGGGTCAGAGAGAGTGGGAGGCACAGAGTCCAAAGTAGACTCCAGGCTCTGATCAAGCTTCAGCACAGAGCCTGATGCGGGGCTCAAACCCATGGACTGTGGGATCATGGCCTGAGCCGAAGTTGGACACTCAGCGGACTGAGCCACCCAGGCACCCCATGCTGGTTGTTTTGTCTTTGTTTTTTATTTTTATTTATTTTTTATCATTCTTTTTTTTAAAGTAGTTTATTGTCAAGTTAGTTTCCATACAACACCCAGTGCTCTTCCCCACAAGTGCCCTCCTCCAAAATACATGGAACGCTTCACGAGTTTGTGTGTCATCCTTGCACAGGGGCCATGCTAATCTTCTCTGTATGTTTTTGTTTTTTAAAGGAGGCTATTAAACTATTAAACGTTGTCTTTAGAAGGAGGGATATATATGTCCCTTCCTGATCTATTTTTCAAGAATCTCGATTCGGATAGAAGCCCGATCCTCTCTGATGTTGCTTTAGCGCACAACTGCCTTGAATCACAGAAGTTTGGGGGTTCTTTGTGCAGCCTACACCATTAGTTCTGAACCCCTCCGAACGCCCGCCGCCTGCTCTGTGCAAAAATGGACCAGGTGGTTCGGTCCTCAACAATGTTAGGAAGCAGCCGGCCAGCTTAGGAAAAAGGGGAGACTGATGGGAAGATCTGCGCTTGACTCCCACTGACCAAGGGAAACCCGTTACCAGAGACCCTGGTGACACCCCCTCTCCATCTTCTGTTCCCGTCACCTGCTTAGTCCCTATCCAGGAGGCAGATGGTCGCCCTCAGCACCTAAATGCAGAAGTCACCAATCTAGGGCATGCCGGGTGGAGGCTCGTGAGAAGGGGATGAGGCTGATTGGCTCTGGGTGAGTCACGTGCCTGCCCGGGTCCAATCAGCGACAGCCAGAGCCGTGGACTTGCAAGGTGCAAACAGGAGGTTAGGGTCCATGCCTGGGGGGCAGGGGGCACAGTCGTGGGGAGGGAGGAGGGGCGGACGGAGCCCCCAGATGTGCCCTCTATCATCTGGTGATGCAGAAAATGCCCAAGGACAAAAGGCTGGTGCAGATGTAAGACAGCGGGGGGTAGAGGGGCCTGTTTCGTTCTGACTGCCTTTATACGAACTTGGGAAAGAGCAAATATACATCCGACCCATGTTTAAATTCTGTTCCCTGGTGGATTGCCAGACTCCTTGCGGGGACCCCCCCCCCCCAGCCTGAAGCTAGGGAGAGGAAGCCCCAGGAGCTTGCTTCCTCAGCCACTCCCCAACCAGCCTGTCTCCGGAGGGAGGCCGCACCTGCTCTGGCCCAGGAGAGGCAAGAGCTTCTCCGCCAGCTTTTCAACGGCCCCTCCGAGCTCGAATGGTCCCTGCAAAGCCAGGGGTCAGGAAGGACCCGCTTGTTGCCAGGGAGGACACGTAGGCAAGGCGTCCCCTATGGCCACAAGCCGGAGGCTCGGTGTGCGGATCCGTTAGCAGACCCTTCTCATCTTCGTTCGCTCCCACCACCTGCTCCCCTGGTCTTGACTCCGTCCAGTCCAGCTGTGTGTTCTTTCTGGCAAGTTCCAACTGCGCCCACACGAAGTACCAGGTGCCGGGGGGAGGGGAACACCTCCACTCCTGCCCTGATGCACTCATGCTTCCGTGACGCCAAGAGCCTGCGAAGGACACAGGGGTGACCAGAGCCCAGGGAGGGGCAGTCGAGGCTCTGGAGAGGAGGCATCGTTTGGACTAGCCTGGAAACATGCATCCATTCAAGTCACCAAATACTTCACATCAACCGCTGCAGACCTTATCAGTGCTGGGGATCCATGTGGGAGGTAAACGGCAAGGTCCCGCCTTCCTGGAACACAGGGTTAAGGACCTGAATTCTCCAGGGAGGGATGTGGGCAAAGCAGCTGCCAGCGTCCGGGCCAGCAACCCTCCACTGTAACAGGAGCTGGGGGCCACCCTGGCAGGCAGCTCCACGGGCGACTTCCAGCCTCCTGCGTCCCCTGCCCCACCCCCCGTGCGGGTGCTGTGCCTGGCGCTCCCCCTGCCCTTCCTATCCAGCCTTCACGGGGCTCCTCCTCAGCGGGCACTCCTCCTACCCGCACTTTGCAGATGAGGAAACTGACGCTCCGCCAGATGAAGGGACTTGAACCTTCTCCCGCTCTGTGTAGCTTACTCTCTCTCCGGGGTGCCCAGGACATTTGTCCGCCATGCTTGTTAGCTCTGTGCCCATCCCCGGAGGGCAAGGGCTGCATCCGAACACAGGAGATACATAGCACATGTTGGTGGAGGGGACTGACAAGCGCCTTCCCCGCTCCCCATGCCCCTGCCCTTCCCCGGCCCCACTCTCCTCCCTCAGGTGTCCCCCCACCTGGGAAAACCCGCTCTCTGGGCTCCTTTCTCTGCAGCGAGGTGCCAAGGGCAGGTAATAGCAAAGCAGTGTCCTTAGACAGGAGAGCAAAGGTAGCAGGATGGATGCCCCCGTGGGGAGGTCTCAGGCACCAGAGGGGGAGAAGGCTGTAAGCCCCGCTTTCCGGGCTCCCAGAGGTCACCCCCATGGAACTGCCGGTGCTCGGGGGATGCAGGTTGTGGCCGGACCTTCACCCCGGGATTTTCCATCTCCATGTTGATGTGATTTACTGGCCCTTCGGACACCAGGCTGCGTGAATGCCCCCAGGCCTCCCGGATCTGGGGGAGGGTACCCAGTGCCTCTCCCCTCAGGCTTGGGAGTCACCAGGGGATCAGAATTCCTTCCCCAGTGGGTCCCAGTTGCGTTAAAAATGAGAGAAAGACCAAGCGCAGCATGATGGGAAAGAATGCCCCCTCCCTGGCGGTCAAGGGTCAACAGTATTCACACCCAGAGGGGAAAGGCCAGCTGGGGGGGGGGGGGCCTTCGCTGTGGTCACAGAAAGTGTTCAGCGTCAGCTTGAGGGTGACATTTCCTCCCAGCAGCCCCCAGGAAATTAACCTGCAGGGGAAGACGGCAGAGGGCCTGACTGTGCTCCGCCCCCCACGGGGCTGTGTCACCGCAAACCGCTTCCTGAGCTCAGCCCACAGCCTCAAGGGCCAGAGCCAAAGGTGCCAGGGAGGTGACAGCTCCGCTACAGGGGCCTGGGAGGCCCCAGCCCCCTTCCCTCGCCGCTGGGAACGAGGGCTCAGGTTTCTAGAACTTCTGATTTTTCGAGAGAAACCCCAACTTTGGATTTTTTTTTCATGTTAAGATTTTTATCATACTTGCTTTTGTCATTTTGAGGTTGTTTTTTTTTTTTAATTGAGGGTATCGCACTCATGCCCAAATAAGGCGTTCAAATGCACGGTGCTCCTGCCGCCCACTATCACTGCCTCTGTCCCCCCCCCCCACCATCTCTAGCCCCTGCGGCTTTGCCAGTTGTGCAGACGCTTTGCACTCAGCGTGTACTCTTGTGCCTGCTTTCTTGCCCCCACCCCCACACTACATCTGAAATCCGTACAAGTTGTACATCAGTCACGGTGTGAATGCACCGCGGATGTGCAATCTGCCGCCGGGGGCGTCCGGTGGGACCTCCCGAGGGCTGTACCCAGTCCAGCTGCCCCGAGCCCCTGGCCCTCACCTTGTGCGGGACACACACCCACATTTCTCCCGAATCTGTCCCAGCAGACGGACTCCTGGGTCAGACCAAGGCAAGCATTTCGAGAACGGTGGATTTTGTCTGAAATCTCCCTATTTTCTAGTGACAGAAAGCAATGAGTATGTTTCAACAAGGGCTCAGGTGGGGCGCTGGGCTGGCTCAGGTGATGGACTGTGGGATGCCGCCCTTGACCTCTGGATCATTAGTTCGAGCCCCATGTTGGGTGTAGAGATTACTTAAAAATATATTTTTTTAAGTTCATTTATTTATTTTGAGAGAGCGAGCATGGGTCAGACACCTAAGCGACTGAACCACCCAGGGGCCCCCCCAAATAAAATTTTTTTTTATTTTTGAAAGTTTAAAAAAATTTTTTTTAATGTTTTATTTATCTTTGATGCAGAGAGAGACAGAGCATGAGAGGGGGAGGGGCAGAGAGAGAAGGAGACACAGAACCTGAAGCAGGCTCCAGGCTCTGAGCTGTCAGCACAGAGCCTGACGCGGGGCTTGAACTCACGAACGTGAGATCAGACCTGAGCCGAAGCCGGAGGCTTAACCGACTGAGCCTCCCAAGCGCCCCTATTTTTGAAAGTTTTTATTTATTTTTGAGAGCGAGAGAGACAGCATGAGCAGGGGAGGGTTGGAGAGAGAGAGGGAGACACAGAATCTGAAGACAGGCTCCAGGCTGTGAGCTGTCAGCACAGAGCCCAACGTGGAGCTCAAACCCATGAACCATGAGATCATGACCTGAGCCGAAGTCGGATGCTCAACCAACTGAGCCACCCAGGCACCCCCCCCAAATAAAATCTTAATAAACAAGCAAGAATTCAGCCAAATCAAACAGTCTCCAGGCAGATTAGGTGCACACGACCTTTGGGGTGGCGTGGACTTGACCTCTCTCATCCCTCAAAGCTTCTGAGTAGCCTCATTTGGGCTTTATCTTCTCAAATGCTTCTTTTTTCATTGTAAAAGGATTATAACTGTATTATAGAAAATTCAGAGAATGGAGAAAAGAAAAATGCAGCCCCAGAGCTCAGGCCCCTGGAGCAAGCCCGGCAGGATCTTCGTGGGTGGGTCCAATGCTGTCTCACCATCTGTGCTTCTACACCTGGTCCCTCGTGCATGTCTGTGATGCACCTGTGTGCAAATTACAGACCCTGGGTTTTTGACTTCATCATGAGCATTATTTGTGGGTTATTACATGGTGTTGATATCCAGCTATGGCTGGTTTTAGCTTCGTTTGATTTTCTGGGGGAGGGGCTTCTGTCCTGTAATAATAGTGCACAGAGGAAGGTCGTTCTAAGACTGTGAAGTCTGCGGCCACGACTCCTCGGTGCAGAACCCCGCTCTGCTGATTCCCCACAACGTGACCTCTCCAGGCCTCAGTTTGCTTCACCTGGAAAATGGGGATAATAAATCGCACAGTCCTCGGAGGCGGTTGCGAGGATTGGTGGGTGCCTCTGTGATATGCATCCGCGTCTCCCCCGAACTCAGGATCCCACGAGCCCTATGGGCTGTTTTGTAAACCGTTTCTTTGCGATGGCGTGATTTTTCTGGGTCAGTTTTGGGGACCCTCCTCCATGGCGCTCTCAGGTTTCTGCACGTCTTGCAAGCAGAAGCACTGACTGTCTGTAAGGTTGTGCGTGCAGGAAAAGGCCTCGCTGGTGGGACACGGCGTCTTCCCCTGAGCCAAAGGCGGCCTGGTTCTCTGCCCACCGTCACACAGTCTTTCCTCAGGACAGGGGTCTGGCAGGCTTCCTGGCCGGCAGAAGAGGTTTGGGTTTCCTGAGCTTGGGGTTCCTCTGTGGGGAGGAGCATGCTGGGCCACAGCCCGTCGCCCCTGAGGGACCCGGCAGAGCTAAGCCCACGATGCTGCTGTGCTGTGGGTGTAAGCCCTTCTCTGACCCGGGGAGTTCGTGTCTTCCCCCAGCAGCCTTGGGCTGGCCGGCTACTCGTGGGCTGTGTGCAGGGGATGGTGTGTGCTCGCCCACGGTCCCCGGGGCTCTCGGGGGTCCTCCCCACACACATCCTGGTCACCCACGGTCCCCGGGGCTCTCGGGGGTCCTCCCCCCACACGTCCTGCTCGCCCACGGTCCCCGGGCCGCTCAGGGTCCTCCCCACACACGTCCTGGTCACCCACGGTCCCCGGGGCTCTCGGGGGTCCTCCCCCCACACATCCTGCTCGCCCACAGTCCCCGGGCCACTCAGGGTCCTCCCCCCACACGTCCTGCTCGCCCACGGTCCCCGGGCCGCTCAGGGTCCTCCCCAGCCTCACTCCAGCGGCTGCACAGCGTCCCCTCATGTCTCTTTCTTGTCACTCTTTGGACCAGTCCTCCACGGTAGGAAACAGGTGACTGCCGGTGTTTTCAGGGTCTGTGCAGCGCTGCAGTGAGCAGCCTTGTCGTCACCCTTTGCCCTCGTGTGACGCTCCACGCCGGGGGTCAGACGGAAGTAGTGGGCCCCTGCTGTCGGAATATTCTGCCTCTTGGTCCCTCGTAGACTGAGGCCCAGCTGATCTGAGCCGCTGGGCATTGCTTGCCCCGTGCCCTGCTGGCCCCTCTCCTTGGGCCCCTGAAGCCACTCCAGCCTCCCGACCCCCGCCACCCCGGGGCGCACTTCACACACTGGATTCTGAAGGAAGGGTCACCCTCCAACTGTGGCACCAATGCCCGAGCTCTCTGAGGGCGGAGACACCCTTAGCCTGTGTCCCTAGTTGCCGGGCACATAGTAGGTGCTCATCCAACGCTGGCTGAACCTCTCCAGCCAGGAGCCATAAGTAAAACCACGAGGATGCCAAGACCCCGGGCTTCCCCGCAGGGAGCCTGCTGGCTCTCTCCCACTGCACTTGCGCCCTAGAGATGTTCTGGGTGTTGCAAAACCGCACCTTGTGTACGGACACAGGAGACCTAGAAGTTGGGGGTGCTGCTCTGAGTCAATGGCCCGGAGTCTGCTCCTTCACCCCTCAAATCCTCCCCGCAGTGAGTCTCTGAGAAAGGCTGGAAGGTTTTGTGTTTGACTTTTACTTTCTACTGAGATAGAATATCCAGAGGGGGCGCCTGGGGGCTCAGTCGGCTAAGTGTCCGACTCTTGATTTCGGTTCAGGCTGTGATCTCGTAGTTCGCAGGATGGAGCCTGCGTCGGGCTCTGCACTGACAGCACAGAGCCTGCCTGGGATTCTCTCTCTCTCTCTCTCTCTGCCCTTCCCCACTTGCAAGCTCTCTCTCTCTGTCTCAAAGAAAGAAATAAACATTAAAAAGAAAAGAATATACACAGAGAAGTAAATTTATGAGAAGTGTACAGACCACGCTGAACACGAGGGCACCGGCATTGGGATCAACATTCCCATCCCCCCCCCCCCCCCCCCCCCCCCCCCCCCCCCCCCCCCCCCCCCCCCCCCCCCC